>NC_091308.1:49091645-49095687 GCF_038502225.1 Cherax quadricarinatus | reverse complement strand
TGACAGGATGGATAATGAGAACCTTCAAAACTAGGGAGGCCAAGCCCATGGTGACACTCTTCAGGTCACTTGTTCTATCTAGGCTGGAATATTGCTGCACACTAACAGCACCTTTCAAGGCAGGTGAAATTGCTGACCTAGAAAATGTACAGAGAACCTTCACGGCGCGCATAACGGAGATAAAACACCTTAATTACTGGGAGCGCTTGAGGTTCCTAAAACTGAATTCCCTGGAACACAGGCGGGAGAGATACATCATTATATACACCTGGAAAATCCTAGAGGGACTAGTACCGAACTTGCACACGAAAATCACTCACTACGAAAGCAAAAGACTTGGCAGACGATGCAACATCCCCCCAATGAAAAGCAGGGGTGTCACTAGCACGTTAAGAGACCATACAATAAGTGTCAGGGGCCCGAGACTGTTCAACTGTCTCCCAGCATACATAAGGGGGATTACGAACAGACCCCTGGCAGTCTTCAAGCTGGCACTGGACAAGCACCTAAAGTCGGTTCCTGACCAGCCGGGTTGTGGCTCGTATGTTGGTTTGCGTGCAGCCAGCAGCAACAGCCTGGTTGATCAGGCTCTGATCCACCAGGAGGCCTGGTCACACACCGGGCTGCGGGGGCGTTGACCCCCGGAACTCTCTCCAGGTAAACTGCTACAGTCCAGCTTAACTATATTTAAGTATATAGTCTACACAGACTTGATCAGCATCTTCTCACTGTCTTAAGTTGTATATACTAAGTATATTACTACTTAGTACTTTCACTGCTACAGTCCAGCTTAACTATATTTAAGTATATACTCTACACAGACTTGATCAGCATCTTCTCACCATCTTGTGTAAAAGAAGTAATTCATTACTTTGTTCTTCTATATCAGTTTATCTGATCGTCGTTAACTCAAGATGGCTGCTCAGGATTTCAGTCAGCAGAATCAGAAAAATTTGAAAAGAGTGCGGTAGGAGTCCGTACATGAGGACAGGAACGACTCTTGCAAACGTGTACGGCTGCAACCTGAACATAATGTTTCTAAACGGGAGCAAATGATGCCTGTCCCACGGACAAAATTTGTAGTGTGTCTTCAAGATATCTGCAGAGAGTTGGAGTTTAATGTTCTTGGGCCTCTTATGCACAACTTTTTGTTTAACAGTGAAAGTTGTAAGATGCTTGGATCAGGAACTTATGGTACATGTTATCTGGCTTCTGTATCCTCTTCACGCTGGTTAACAAAATCTTGCCAAGGTACATCAATGTGTGTCAGATCCCTAGTACAAGAGATGCGCGCCCTTCACGCCCTTCAGGACATCCCAGGAGTCCAAAAGATAATAGCAGTCTGTCCAGAATATTTGACCATAGTGACAGAGTACGCTGGTGAAACCTTGAGACCCTTACCAAAAAACGTGTATTAAGCCGTCTCCAGACTTTGGAAATTCTTTCACAGGTGTGCAATATTTTGATTGGCATTCACTCTCATGGCTGGACTCACCTCGACATCAAAGCAAATAATATTTGCATAAAGCGCACACCTGAGGGGCTCCGTGTAACCATCATCGACTATGGACTTGCTGTTCCTCTCGGCCATAAAGTTAACTTCCCCGACGGTGCCAAGGCCCACCACATTGCACCTGAGGTCCTCAGGAGCCAAACTGCAACCGCTCAAGCTGACTACTTCAGCAATGCTCGCCTAATTACCTATTTGGACATCTTGTGTGACGTTGACCTGCAAGTCTGGGTCCAGCAAGCATTGTTCATGGATGTGAACCAGAGACCTAACCTTAAAGTACTCCAAGAGTTACTGCATATTGCTCTTAACAAACATTGAGTTTACAGTTGCCCATCATTCTGTTTATAAAGGAACTGTTATCAGAAATAAGACACGAGCTGTGAATTTTAGTTAACAAAAAAAAAAAAAAGATGATAGTAAAGGAGGTGTAATTATGTAGGTGTGAAAACCTGGGTTTATTAAATGTCTGGTATAAACCTTGTAGCACAGTAGTACAGCTGAGAGACTAGTGACAGTAGTACAGACGAGATAGTGACAGTTAGCTACATTTAAGTATATACTCTACACAGACATTATCATTATCTTCTTACTGTCTTTACTTGTATATACTAAGTAAATTACTACTTAGTACTTTCAGTGTTACAGTCTAGCTTAACTTCATTTAAGAATATACTCTATACAGACTTGATCAGCATCTTCTCACCGTCTTAAGTTGTATATACTAAGTAAATTACTACTTAGTACTTTCAGTGTTACAGTCTAGCTTAACTATATTTAAGTATATACTACTCTATACAGACTTGATCAGCATCTTCTCACCGTCTTAATTTGTATATAATAAGTAAATTACTACTTAGTACTTTCACTGCTACAGTCCAGCTTAACTATATTTAAGTATATACTCTACACAGACTTGATCAGCATCTTCTCATCGTCTTGTGTAAAAGAAGTAATTCATTACTTTGTTCTTTTGTATCAGTTTATCTGATCGTCGTTAACTCAAGATGGCTGCTCAGGATTTCAGTCAGCAGAATCAGAAAAATTTGAAAAGAGTGCGGTAGGAGTCCGTACATGAGGACAGGAAGGACTCTTGCAAACGTGTACGGCTGCAACCTGAACATAATGTTTCTAAACGGGAGCAAACGATGCCTGTCCTACAGACAAAATTTGTAGTGTCTGCAAGATATCTGCAGAGATTTGGAGTTTAATGTGCTTGGGCCTCTTATGCACAACTTTTTGTTTAACAGTGAAATTTGTAAGATGCTTGGATCAGGAACTTATGGTACATGTTATCCCGTATAAATTACTAAATTTAAAAAGAGAAACTTTTGTTTTCCTTTTTGAGCCACCCTGCCTTGGTGGGATACGGCCGTTTTGTTGAGAGAAAAAATAAAATATACAGTGGACCCTCGACCAACGATGGCATCGTCTAACGTTAAATCCGACTAGCAATACATTTTAATGCAAAAATTTTGCCTCGAATAGTGCTAAAAAACTCGACCAACATGATTCGTTCCATCTGAGACGCGTTCACTTGTGGCCAGTGTTTACAAGCCAGCCAGCCAGCCACCGCAGTCCCATCGAAACATACAATTGGAACATTTCATATTATCACAGCGTTTTTAGTGATTGCACCTGCAAAATAAGTCACCATGGGCTCCAAGAAAGCTTCTAGAGCCAACTCTACAGCAAAAAGGGTGAGAATTACTATGGACATGAAGAAAGAGATCACTGCTAAATATGAAAGTGGAGTGCGTGTCTCCGAGCTGGCCAGGTTGCACACAAAACCCCAATCAACCATCGCTACTATTGTGGCCAAGAAAACGGCAATCAAGGAAGCTGTTCTTGCCAAAGGTGCAACTATGTTTTCGAAACTGAGATCACAAGTGATAGAAGATGTTGAGAGACTGTTACTGGTGTGGAGAAGTGAAAAACAGATAGCAGGAGATAGCATCTCTCAAGCGATCATATGTGAAAAGGCTAGGAAGTTGCATGAGGATTTAATTAGAAAAATGCCAGCAACTATTGGTGATGTGAGTGAATTTAAGGCCAGCAAAGGTTGGTTTGAGAGATTTAAGAATCGTAGTGGCATACATAGTGTGATAAGGCATGGTGAGGCTGCCAGTTTGGACCAAAAAGCAGCTGAAAAACATGTGCAGGAATTCAAGGAGTACATACAGTGAAGGACTGAAACCTGAACAAGTGTTTAATTGTGACACTGACAATGTTGTGAAACACTTTAGGAATGTCATAAAGGAACGGGAGGTACAGGCCTCTATAGACAGATATGTTGTGCGACAGAGGTCCAGTGACTCTCAAGCTGGTCCTAGTGGCATTAAAAGATGAAGGGAAGTAACCCCAGAAAAGGACTTGACACCTCAAGTCCTAATGGAAGGGGATTTCCCTTCTAAACACTAACGCCATCCACAGTCTCCCCTCCTCCCATCCCATCAATCATCACCAGATCTTCAATAAAGGTAAGTGTTATGTAATTGTACATGTCTTCTTCAGTTTGTGTGTATTAAAATT
>NC_091308.1:49079145-49086645 GCF_038502225.1 Cherax quadricarinatus | reverse complement strand
GGTAAGCAAGAGTAATATAAGAGGGGCCTGTAGCCATGACTAATGAACAGAGAAAAATGTTATTTTAGTGCCAGAAATGTCTGCATTGTCTATTCTGGACCCTATTTTGAAATTGGCATCTGTGAAATTGGCCAAATTGCCAATTTCTGACCACTTTATTGGGTAGTTGAAATAGGTGAATGGGCAGTTTCTTGTACTCAGTCGACAGACTAGAAGTAAGTTTATTCAGGTACTATACACAAATACAGTTACATAGATTATCATACATAGCAGTGTATGTATAGAGAACCTAGGATAACCCAAAAAAGTTAGACAAAGTGACTTATTTCCAGTACCTGGCTTGGGCTTGCCATGATTTTTGGTAAATATTGTTTTTTCTCAGTTGTTTGTTGAGCTATCTCATTGAAACTTGGGCAATGTATGATGGAAAGATGCTTCTTAACATACACCAAAAATAAAAAAGACGGACGATAAATAAGTGAGTTCACTTCTCAGCCACTAGCTGCCTCTTTGTGCTATATTTTTGTATGGTTTTTATGGTTGTATTCTCATTTTTTTGGTCTCATTACATAGAATGAAAGAAATATTACAGAAATAGATATGATTTTGATTGCTTTCATGATGAAAAGTACCTCGAAATTGAGCTCAAAGTAGCGGAAATGTTCGATTTTTGCCGATGATCAATGAATTTTGTGTAAGTCAAGTTGGTTAATTTTATTAAGTGTAAGTGTATTCTAACCTAACCACTATGTAATCTGGCACACTACAGGTCCCAATGATGCCGGATTTGTGATGGAGGACCTGTACTATAAATTGTAATTATCAGAACATAAAAATTATATAAAATAATATGAAAAATAGAAAAAAGGTATATTGGCAACACTTCTGCAAGTGGCAGCACTCCATGCTGCCGTCAGGTGATCCCCAAGTGCCAACTTTGCAGCCTCATATCACGGTAAGTACTGACTAAATTTTTTTTTATCCTATAACACTTAGAAAAATGTGCTCTTTTTTCAAAATATTAGGGGCACTGGGGTAGTGAACGTATATATACGTTTGGACCGTTTATGGGTTTATACAGGTAGCTAGGTAGGAGTATGTGGCCACATGTTTCTCCAAGCCTGGAAACTAAGTCCAAGACTTATCAAGTGAGCTATACAGCACACCCAAACAATAATGTGATGGTGTGTGGAGGGGAAATGGATGGTGTATTGGGGGGCAGTCGAACTGCACAGTTGATTAGTTGGTGTATTAGGTTATCTACTTTGAAAGATCATTCAGCCTGCTACAGTGGACACCCGACTTGCGATATTAATTTATTTCAGAGAGCACATCATAAGACGAAATTATCATAAGTCAAATTAATTTTCCCCATAAGAAATAATGGCAATCAAATTAATCCGTTCAAGACACCCAAAAGTATGAAAAAAAAAAAAAATTACCACATGAAATATACATTTTCCTACACACAAACAGGATACATGTACAATGTATATTGTGTAATGAAGAATAAATGACACTTACCTTTATTGAAGATGTGGTGATGAGTGATGGGATGGGAGGAGGAGAGATGATGAAGGCATATTAGCTTTTGGAAGGGTAATCCCCTTCCATAAGGACTTTAGGTAACAAGTCCTTTTCCTGGGTTACTTCCCTTCTTCTTTTAATGCCACTGGGAACAACTTGAGAGTCAATGGACCTCTGTTGCACCAAAAATCTGTCCACAGAGCTCTGTACCTCACATTCCTTTAAGATTTTTCTAAAGTGGTTCACAACATTGTCATTGTAAAAGTCACCAGCACGGCATGCAATAGTTGTGTCAGGGTGATTTTCTTCCATAAAGGTTTGCACCCTTGTCCACATTGTACACACTTCCTTAATCATTGATGAAGGCAATTTCCTTGATTTCTCTCTCCCCTCCTCTGAAGCAATTTCCTCACTTGTGGCCTCTAGCTGTTGCAGATGCTCTTGCAGCTCATCAGTGGTTAGTTCTTCACCGTTGTCCTCCACCAACTCTTCCACATCCTCCCCACTAACCTCCAACCTCAAGGACTTCCCCAATTCAAATTCAAATTCAAATTCAAAGTTTATTCTCTATAAGGATTACAATGCTGAGTTTACAGAAATTTGGTTATTGTGAGGTTTACATGTAGTAAAATTGTGATTACAGAGTGTACCACTAGAACGCTTAGCATGGCTAAGCATTTCGGGCATACTTAGTTTTATTCTTAATTGTAAAATATTACAAATTATGAGGTAAGTTGGTATTATGGCTAAGTGACTAAATACTAGTTTGTGAGTTTAGCAATGTGAATGCTTTTGTTTTGGCACAGTACATAGTTTCAGTATTGGAGTATCACAGGATTCATTATTTTAAGACTGAGATTAATATTTCTGTTTATGGTCAAATGAGTGAGTGAGTGTAAGTGTGAACCACCAGGTGGTATTCGTGTAGTTAGTTGACGGGGTGTATCAGGGAGATAAGATGTTTTCTAATGGTAGTTTTGAAGGTGATGAATGTGTCTGCAGTTCTAGAGTTCTCAGGTAGGGTATTCCAGATTTTAGGGCCTTTGACATACATTGAATTTTTGTAAAGGTTTAGTCGGACACGGGGAATGTCGTAGAGATTTTTGTGTCTGGTGTTATGCCTGTGGGTTCTGTCACAACTATCAAGAAAGCGTTTTAGGTCAAGGTTGATATTAGAGTTTAAGGCCCTGTAGATGTAGATTGCACAGTAGTAAGTGTGGATGTACTGAACTGGGAGTAAGTTTAGATCTATGAAGAGTGGGGGGGTGTGTTGCCAGGGATGGGATTTAGTGATTATTCTTACTGCAGCTTTTTGTTGGGTTATTATTGGCTTTAGGTGTGTTGCTGCAGTTGATCCCCAAGCACAAATAGCATAGGTGAGGTATGGATAAATAAGCGAGTGGTATAGTGTGAGAAGGGCATTTTGCGGCACGTAGTATCATATCTTGGAGAGGATCCCAACCGTTTTGGATACTTTTTTGGCTATATGCTGGATATGGGTGCTGAAATTCAGGTTGTTGTCAAGGTATAAGCCTAGGAATTTTCCCCCATTATTTCTGGTAATTAGAGTGTTATCAATCTTAATGTTAATTTGTGCATCTCCTGCTCTGCTACCAAACATAATATACAGTGGACCCCCGGTTAACGATTTTAATCCGTGCAAGAGGGCTCATCGTTATGCGAAATAATCGTTATGCGAATTAATTTTCCCCATAAGAAATAATGGAAATAAAATTAATCCGTGCAAGACGCCCAAAAGTATGAAAAAAAATTTTTTTTACCACATGAAATGTTAATTTTAATACACACAAACTGAAAAAGGCATGCACAATTACATGACACTTACTTTTATTGAAGATCTGGTGATGATTGATGGGATGGGAGGAGGGGAGAGCATTATCTTCTTACTGTTTAGAAGGGGAATCCCCTTCCATTAGGACTTGAGGTAGCAAGTCCTTTTCTGGGGTTACTTCCCTTCTTTTAATGCCACTAGGACCAGCTTCAGAGTCACTGGACCTCTGTCGCACAACAAATCTGTCCATAGAGCTCTGTACCTCCCGTTTCTTCAAGACTTTCCTAAAATGGGCCATAACATTGTCATTGAAATAGTCACAAGCACGGCTTGCAACAGCTGTGTCAGGGTGATTTTCATCTATAAAGGTTTGCAGTTCAAACCACTCTGCACACATTTCCTTAATCTTTGAAGTAGGCACAATGGATTCCACAACTGGCATAGGCTTCTCAGGGTTAGCCCCAAACCCTTCAAAATCTTTCTTAATTTCCATACTAATTCTCACCCTTTTTACCACAGGGTTGGCACTAGAAGCTTTCTTGGGGCCCATGGTCACTTATTTTCCAGAAACACCACCGAAAACACTGTAATAATACGAAATATTCCGAGTGTATGCTTGGATGTTACCGCGGAGGCTGGCTGGTAAACAATGGGACGGCCGGCACATGTGAGGGCACATTGGACGCGTCTCGGACGAAAATCGGTATGCGGGTTTTTAATCGGTATGCGGGGCAAAAATTTTGCGATAAAAGTAATCGTTATGCGGAAAAATCGCTATGCGATGCCATCGTTATGCGGGGGTCCACTGTAGTAGGTTTTGTCAGTGTTAAGCGTAAGTTTATTGGCTGTCATCCAAGTCGATATTTTAATCAGCTCCTCATTCACAATGGTGTTGAGGGTGGCAAGATTAGGGTGAGAGATGACATAAGTCGTGTCATCAGCAAAGAGAATGGGTTTCAGGTGTTGGGATACGTTTGGAAGGTCATTGATGTATATGAGGAAGAGCAGGGGACCAAGGACACTTCCCTGCAGAACTCCAGTATCAAGTGGCCGTGTTGCTGATGCTGTGTCTTTAATGGTGATGTACTGATACCTATTAGTAATGTAAGATTTGAAATAAGCAAGCGCATGGCCTCTTATACCGTAGTGATCAAGTTTGTGGAGTAGGATGTCGTGGTCTACTGTGTCAAAAGCTTTTCTTAGGTCAATAAAAATTCCTAGTGGATATTCCTTATTTTCCAATGCTGTGTAAAGCAGATCTAGCATTTTTATGATTGCATCATTAGTGCTTTTATTTTTCCTGAATCCAAACTGGCAGGGGTTGAGTATGTTTTGAGCCGTTATAAATGAATACAGTCTCCTGTGCACGAGTTTCTCAAAGATTTTGGATAGCAATGGTAAGTTAGATATTGGCCTATAGTTGTTTAAGTCTGTAGGGTCACCACCTTTATGTATTGGTGTAACCCTTGCCATCTTGAGTAGTTTCGGGAAGGTGCTAGTCTCTATTGACTTGTTAAAAAGTAATGAAATAGCATGCGAAAGGACATGGGCCGCTCGCTTGTACAGTAATGGTGGGACATGAGACAGATTCCCCAAGTTATTTTTAAGTGACTTTATGATCTCAATGACTTCTGTGGGCTCAGTTGGTGCAAGATAGAAGGAATTAGGGAAATTTCCATCTAGGTAGTCCCCGGCATGGGCATTGGTATGTGGGATTTTACTGGCGAGATTAGATCCTATGTTTGAGAAGAAGTCGTTTATCTTGTTAGCTGTGTCAGTGGGATGTAGTGGTGTTTCATTAGGTTTAGTTAGGACAATATTCTTGGTTTTTCTCAGTTTGTGGGTCCCTAGAATCTGAGAGAGTGTTTTCCAGGTCTTTTTTATATCTCCTCTAGTGTCTGTGAATCTACTGGAGTAGTATAGTTGCTTGGCTTTTTTTATCACTTTGGTGAGAGCTGATGAATAGTGTTTAAGAGTATCTTTGTGTATTAAGCCCTGTCTATATTGCTTTTCATATTGGTGTTTCTTGTCAATGGATTTCAGAATGGTGCTGGTTAGCCATGGGCAACCAAGCCGTTTGTTTGTGATCTGTTTTGTTTTTATAGGACAATGTTTGTTGTATAGTCTAAGTAATTTGTTAAGAAAAATGTCTGTCCAGTCATCAATACCATTGGCCTTGGAGAATTCTGTAGGCCAATCAACAGTCTCTAGGTCAGCTGTGCACAATAGATTCCACAACTGGCATAGGCTCCTCAGGGTTAACCCCAGACCCTTCAAAATCCCTCTTTTCTACACATTCTGGCCACAATTTCCTCCAAGCAGAGTTCAAGGTCCTTTTAGTCACTCCCTCCCAAGCCTTACCTATAAGGTTTATGCAACTGAGGATACTAAAGTGATCTTTCCAAAACTCTCTTAGGGTCAATCAAGTGTCTGAGGTCACTTCAAAGCACTTTTGAAACACTGCTTTGGTGAACAGTTTTTTGAAATTTGAAATGACCTGCTGGTCTATGGGCTGGCGGTGAGGAGCGGTATTAGAAGGCAAAAACTTAACTTTTATGAAGCTCAACTCCCCTGAAATTTGCTCTGCCAAGTCTGAAGGATGATCAGGAGCATTGTCTAATACCAGGAGGCACTTAACCCTTTGACTGTTTCCAACGTATAAATACGTCTTAAGAGCCAATGTTTCTGACGTATTTATACGCATAAATTCTAGCAGCTTCAAATCAAGCAGGAGAAAGCTGGTAGGCCCACATGTGAGAGAATGGGTCTCCATGGTCAGTGTGCACCATATAAAAAAAATCGGGGAGCCAGTGGTGCATTGTGGGAATGCCATTTCAGTTGTCCATTTTCAGCATGTCTAGCGGTAAGAAATATGTGATTCCCCAGCAAATCTGGGAATCTTCTCTTCCCAAGTGATGCTCTAACACAGATGGAAGTGTCAGTGAAGATCAATTTCATGATTTGGAGGAGTTTGAGACCAAAAGCAATGGAGGAGGAGGAGGGGAGGAAGAGGAGGGGAGGAAGAGGAGGAGGTGGGGAGGAAGAGGAGTAGGAGGGGAGGAGGAGGAGGAGGAGGGGAGAAAGAGGAGGAGGAGGGGAGGAAGAGGAGGAGGAGGGAGGGGAAGAAGGGAGGAGGAGGAGGAAGGAGGAAGGAGGAGGGGAAGGAAGGGAGGAAGGATGGATGGGGATGGAATGATGGTTACAGGAGGGGATGGAAGACAGAAGGATGGGGAGGATGGATGGTATGGATGGGATGGGGATGGATGGATGGATGGATGGGATGATGATGGATGGGATGGATGGATGATGATGAGTGATGGAGGATGGATGGGATGGAGGGATGATGGATGGATGGATGGATGGAGGGATGATGGGATGGATGGATGGATGGATGATGGATAGATGGATGATGGGATGGGGATGGGATGGAGGGAGAAGGGGATGAATGATGAGGCAATGACAATGATGGATGGATGGGATGATGGGATGAATGAATGGAAGGAGGAACAATGAATGGATGGAGAATGAATGGAGGACAATGAATGGATGAGGAGAATGATGCAGGATGGAGAAATGGATGGATGGGAGCATACAAGGTACAATGGAGATGGATGGATGGATGGATGGATGGAGGAAGGAGGAATGGATGAATGGAGGGAATGGATGGATGGATGGATGGAGGATGGATGAGGACATGAAGGATGGATGGATGAAGGACTGGGGATGAAGTACACAATGGAGGCACAAGGATGGGACATGAACATGGATGGATGAACAATGGATGGATGAAATGGATGATGACAAATGGGACAAAGGGAAATGATGGAGCAAATGGAAAGAGAAATGGATGGAGGAGAAGGAGGGAGGGGAGAAGGAGGAGGAGAAGGGAGGAGAAGAAGGGAGGAGCAAGAAGGAAGGAGAAGAAGGAGAAGGAGAAGAAGCTTATGAGAAGAAGGAAGGAAGAAGGAAGGAAGAAGAAGGAAGGAAGAAGAAGACAATGGAGAAGCCAACAATTGGAGAATGAAGAAGGAGAAGAAGAAGGAGAAGAAGGAAGGAGAAGAAGAAGGAGAAGAAGAAGAAGAAGGAAGGAGGAAGAAGAAGGAGAAGAAGAAGATGCAAGAAGATAGGAAGAGCATGGACACAAGATGAAGATGATGAAGATGAAGATGATGATGATGATG
>NC_091308.1:48991645-49074145 GCF_038502225.1 Cherax quadricarinatus | reverse complement strand
GAGCAATGGATGGATGATGATGGATGGATGGATGGAGGATGGATGAACATGGATGATGGAAGGAGGGAGGATGGATGGATGGAGGGAATGGATGGAGGAGAATGGATGGATGGATGGAATGGATGGGTGGAGGAATGAATGGATGGAGGCAATGGATGATGGAGGAACATGGATGGAGAATGGATGGAGGAGGAAGGAGGAGGGAGGAAGGAGGAGGAAGAAGGAGGAGGAAGGAGGAGGAGGAGGAGGAGGAGGAAGGAGGAGGAGGAGGAAGGATTAGGAGGAAGGAGGATGGGAGGAGGAGGAGGAAGGAGGAAGGAGGAGGAAGGAAGGAAGAAGGATGGAGGAGGAGGGAGGAAGGAGGAAGGGAGGAGGAAGGAGGAAGAAGGAGGAGGGAGGAAGGAGGAGGAGGAGGAGGAGGGAGAAGGAGGAGGAGGGAAGGAGAAGAGGGAGGAGGGAAGGAGGGAGGGAAGGAAGGAGGAGGAGAAGGAAGGGAGATGAATGGAGGAATGGATGGAGGGATGACATGGATGACAGAGAATGGATGGGAGGCAGAATGGATGGATGATGAATGGATGGGCATGAATGGATGAGGAATGAATGGATGGAGGGATGGATGAATGGAGGGAATGGATGAGAATGGATGATGGAGCAATGAATGGATGGGATGGACATGAATGGATGGATGGAGAATGATGATGATGACAATGATGATGATAGATGATGATGAATGAGCAATGATGATGAGCAATGATGACATGATGATGAGAAATGATGATGATGAGCAGTCGATGATGATGATGTAAATGATGATGATGAGCAATGATAAACATGATGAGCAATGAATGATATGATGATGACAATCAATGATGATGACAATGTGGATGATGATGAGCAACGATGATGATGATTAAAATGATGATGATGATAAATGGATGATGATGATGATGATGATGATAGGAGAACGATGATGATGATGACAATGATGATGATGCATCAAATGATGATGAATGATGATGATGAATGAGCAGATGATGACAATCGATGATGATGAGAATGATGATGAGATGATGAATGATGAGCAAATGACAATGATGATGACAATGGAGGAATGGAGTGGATGAACAGAAAGGAGGGAGTGAGAACAATGAATGGATGGACAATGGATGAATGGAGGAGGACAAGGAGGAGAGAACAGGAGGAAGGAGAAGGAGGAGAAGGACAGAAGGAGGAGGAGTAAGGGAGGAGGGAAGGAGAAGGAGGAAGGGAGGAGGAAGGAAGGAAGGTATGGAGGAGGAGGATGATTGTTTGTTTTTGTAAACAAGTTTTGTAAACAATATATTGATAATTTTGTTTGTGTGCTTATTGTGTTGTATACAACGAGTGTATATATATACATTGCACCTTACTTTGGTCTCATAGGCCACATAAGTTATGTGAAAAAATAAAATAGTGAAAAAAACAAAAAAAACTTCAATTACAAGTAAACTAAAATTTACCGGGTGAGCGGCAGTCACCGCTGTTGCCATACGAGGCTCATTTTCTGCAAACTTCACGGCTCTATATCTCGGTAAGTACCGATGGCAAAAAATTTTTTTTTTGGACTAAAACACTCAGAAAAATAATCTTAACATTTTCATAAGAAAAAATAATTTTTTTTTTTTGAATATTTGGCGACATAGAATGACAGTTTCAGAGAGGGGCCTGAAACAGTCAAAGGGTTAAGCTCCAATTTATTTTCCAAAGGATAATTTTTCACAGTGGGGCCAAACACATGGTAAAACCAGTCATTTATATACACATTTTCATTAACCCATGTATGATATTTTTTTCAAAATTATATAATAAACATGATACATAACATATAAAGATGATGAATACACTAAACAGTAGAATAAATAAACATAAATATGAGATGTGGGAGCTAGACAACTTGTACCAGTGACAGCAAGAATAACGTTTTCTCTAGTCCAACATAAGAGAAAATGTGTTACTGGGGGTAACTGTGGCAAATTATTCCTTTCGTATGCCTTCACTCAAAGCATCATTTATTCTAAAAAATGGTGTTACATGAGAATGGGAGTGCTCCTCTTTATTTATTCTATCATATCAACGTAGAGACAACTTGTACACAATGTAACTTGTACACAAACCAGACGTGTGCAATTTGTTTGTTCACATAACTCACGTTCGGCTGGTTTGTTTACATACCTCCATGAGTGTCCTCTCTCATACTCATTCTCTCTCTCTCTCATTTATCTGCTTTATCTCATTTACTCACCTCTGACCCTACATAAAGACTACAAATATTTTAAGGTAAGTAATGGAAATATAAACACACATGCAGTATAATGTGATCCTTTATTGACAACGTTTCGCCCACACAGTGGGCTTTTTCAAGTCACAAACAGATCTGTTTGTGACTTGAAAAAAGCCCACTGTGTGGGTGAAACGTTGTCAATAAAGGATCACATTATACTGCATATGTGTTTATATTTCCATTGTGTCGGTATTTTATACCATTTATTTCCAAGGTAAGTAATGAGTGAACTGTATATGCATTTTATCGCCCTGGGATGCTTAAATGTAATAGAATATTATGTGTGGATGGGGTGGCCTGGTATGGTAGTCCAGCTGACTACCATACATACCACACTTGATTTCTTACAATAAATACTACTTGTCTCACCCTAGATTAAGACTACAAATATTTTAAGGTAAGTAATGAGTGTAATGTATTTGTATTTTACTTTTTTCTTGTTTTTAATGCCTAGTTCTGCTAACCCCAATGGAAATAAGTCACACTGTCTGACTTTTTTGGGTTATCTCCAGGTACTTTACACATGCTGCTATACATGATAATCTTTGTAACTGCATTTGTGTACAGGAGGGCCCCACTTATACGGCGGGTTAGGTTCCAGGCTACCGCCGTAAAGCGGAAACCGCCGTAAAGTGGAACACCCTTTTTTTCCACTTACAAATGCATACAAACACTAGATAACAAGTTTACACTAACATATATTATGTTAGCAATAGAACCAGGCATCAAAAAACAATAAAAAAGTACAATACACACATTGTGCACTCATTACTTACCTTAAAATATTTATAGTCTTAATCTAGGGTGAGACAAGTAGTATTTATTGTAAGAAATCAAGTGTGGTATGTATGGTAGTCAGCCAGGCTACCATACCAGGCCACCCCACCCACACATACAATTCTATGATATTTAAGTATCCCAGAGCGATAAAATGTATATACAGTTCACTCATTACTTACCTTAAAATATAGGGTGAGATGAGTAGTATTTATTGTAAAAAATCAAGTGTGGTATGTATGGTAGTCAGCCAGGCTACCATACCAGAGAGAAAGAATGAGTGCATGAGAGAGGACAGGCGCAGAGTTATGTAAACAAACCAGGTGAAGGTAAATTTTGTAAACAGTGTACACGTCTGGTTTGTGTACAAGTTACATTGTGTACAGGTTGTCTCTACATTGATACGGTAGAATAAATAAAGAAGAACACTCCCATTCTCATGTAACATCATTTTGAGAAGAAATGATGCTCTGAGTGAAGGCAATGGAAGTAAGTCACTTTGACTTTTTTGGGTTATCCTAGGTTCTCTACACATATGTTATGTATTTATGTTATGTATCGTGTTTATTATATAATTTTGAAAAAAATATCACGGATGGATTAATGAAAATGTGTATATTAACGTAATATACAACATTTAATGATACACCGAGCTCAGACAGCATAAACAAACAAACTGAACAGGTTGTGGACGATCACTCGGTCAGGCGAAATAGACGGTATCAATACGTGTCCAGTTTTAGTTCATTCATGTACATTTGTAAGAGTTTGTGAAACTTTTACCTTATAATATTTTTATTATTATTATAATAATTAAATCACGAAACAAATACTCTTACACTGTGTACAAGTTAGTACAGAATTATAGCTATAAAGTGAAGGCATACGAAAGGAATATTTTTCTACAGTTATCCCTAGTAACAGGTGACGGGCTAGAGAAAACGTAATTCTTCCGACACTTCTACAAACCGTTTGGTAAACATCTCATATATATTTGTATAAATTTTTATACTGTGGGTGCATGTATCATGTTTGTGTGTTACATAATGTGTTTCTTATATAATTTTGAAAAAAATATCATAGATAGATTAAGGGAAATGTCTATATTAACGTAATATGCGACATTAATGCGCCCAAGAGATTATTATTATTATTATTATTATTATTGCATCAAGAGTAGAGAGACTCTTAGTGATTTTAATGTGTACCTACATGCCAGCACAGTGTGTAAGTTTATTTAGGTACAGGTGTACACAAGTTTAATTATCAAGTACAATACATATAAAATATACAATAACTTTAAAACACTTGAAATTTTGGAAAGTTTCCAGACATAATAAGGAGATGTGCTCAGGGAGAATGTAAACAAACTCGGTGGGCCGCTGTGACCGTATTAGAAAGACAGGTGGGGGGAGCCGTATAGCGAGTTTTGGTCATAATTTGAAATGTCCGTATTAGCGGAACGCCGTAAAGCGAAACGCCGTAAAGCGGGGCCCTGCTGTATATCTGAATAAACTTATTAACTTAATATATGTTAGTGTAAACTTGTTATCTAGTATTTGTAAGCATTTATAAGGGGAAAAAAGAGGTGTTCCACTTTACGGCGGTTTCCGCTTTATGGCGGTAGCCTGGAACCTAACCTGCCATATTAGTGGGGCCCTACTGTATACCGTTTTCGAGACAAAAGAAGTCCCATTGGGAATTTTCATTGACTTACATAAAGCTTTTGATACAGTCGACCATGAATTGCTGCACACTAAATTAACACACTATGGTATAAGAGGCCACTCCCTCAACTACCTAAAGTCATACCTTAGTAACAGAAGCCAATACGTGTACGCAAATGGTGCAAACTCTTCCACACAACCAATAAGAGTAGGAGTCCCACAGGGAAGTGTCCTTGGACCACTCCTCTTTCTCATCTACATCAATGACCTACCAAATGCATCACAGCTACTCAAACCCATATTATTTGCAGATGACACTACATATGTCTTTTCCCACCCAAACACAGTCATACTTGCCAACACTGTCAATGCTGAATTGCAGAAAATATCTACCTGGATGATGACTAATAAACTTACCCTAAATACTGACAAAACCTATTTCATTCAGTCTGAAACCAGAGCTGCAAATGTTCCATTTAACATAACACTAAATGGATCACCCATCACAAGACTCACAGAGGGAAAATTCCTAGGAATCCACCTAGACAGTAGCCTCAAATTCCAGACACATATACAACAAATTTCCAAGAAAATCTCTAAGACAGTAGGCATACTATCAAAGATACTGTATTATGTTCCACAATCAGCTCTCCTTGCACTGTATCATTCACTCATCTACCCTCATCTCACATATGGAATTTGTGCATGGGGATTAACATCATCAAATTACATAAGGCTTCTAATAACCCAGCAAAAGACTGCAATCAGAATCATAAATTCCCACTCACAACAGCATGCTCCACCTCTATTCAAGTCTAAATTTTCTCACCATAAAGAACATCCACACTTATTCATGTGCCTACTACATACATAGAACAATACACGCAAACATAAACCCTCCACTCAAACTTCTCCTCACCAACCTTAACAGGACACACGACCATAACACAAGACACAGATCTCTTTTTGATGTACCCAGTGTCCATATCACACTGTGTAAAACTCTATGCACATAAAGGACCCCAAAATCTGGAATTCATTACCAGAACATACTAAAGTAACCAGGCCTGAAAATCAATTTAAGACTCTTCTAAAAAACCACTTACTCACCCAGGACTAAATAATCAACACTCAATATTTAACATTACCAATAAATCTCCCTATTACTTAAATCTGAAAACTTCAAGACAACATACAGTAAATTGATCATCTTGTTTGTCATACACTGTAATGCGACAAAATGTACAACTATATTGCTTCAAAATCGAAATGTTCAAATTTCATTGTTTCAAATTCTCAATTGTACTTCTTATTATAAATTGTTACTGTAATTTTTACCACTGAACCTATCACTGCTTAGTAAACTTAAGTTAATTTTAAGCCTGCCCATAATGCTCTGCATACAAGAGGCTTTTGGCATGTACACCCAACTGCTATAATTCCTTGTACAACTATGTATCATGTCCAAATAAACTATATGAATATGAATTCCTGTTTTCCATTTATACACCTCAATCATATCCTCCCTAATTCTATGCCTTTCGAGAGAGTGCAGATTCAGGGCCCTTAGTCTATCCTCATAGGTTAGACTTCTGATAAATGGGATCAACTTTGTCATCCTCCTCTGTACATTTTCCAGTGCATTTATATCCATACAGTAGGGCCCCACTTATATGGCTGGTTAGGTTCCAGGCTACCGCCGTAAAGCGGAAACCGCCGTAAAGTGGAACACCCTTTTTTTCCACTTACAAATGCATACAAATACTAGATAACAAGTTTACACTAACATATATTAAGTAAGCAATAGAACCAGGCATCAAAAAACAATAAAAAAGTACAATACACACATAGTGCACTCATTACTTACCTTAAAATATTTATAGTCTGAATCTAGGGTGAGACAAGTAGTATTTATTGTAAGAAATCAAGTGTGGTATGTATGGTAGTCAGCCAGGCTACCATACCATGCCACCCCACCCACACATACAATTCTATGATATTTAAGCATCCCAGAGCGATAAAATGTATATACAGTTCACTCATTACTTACCTTAAAATATTTGTAGTCTTAATGTAGGGTCAGGAGTAAGTAAATGAGATAAAACGAATAAATGAGAGAGAGAAAGAATGAGTGCATGAGAGAGGACAGGCGCAGAGTTATGTAAACAAACCAGGCGAAGGTAAGTTTTGTAAACAGTGTACACGTCTGGTTTGTGTACAAGTCACATTGTGTACAGGTTGTCTCTACATTGATACGGTAGAATAAATAAAGAAGAACACTCCCATTCTCATGTAACATCATTTTGAGAAGAAATGATGCTCTGAGTGAAGGCAATGGAAGTAAGTCACTCTGACTTTTTTGGGTTATCCTAGGTTCTCTACACATATGTTGTTATGTATGATAATCTATGTAACTGCATTTGTGTATACCTGAATAAACTTACATACATACAGAAGGAATAATTTTCTACAGTTACCCCCAGTAACACATTTTCTCTTATGTTAGATTAGAGAAAATGTTATTCTTGGCATCACTTGTACAAGTTATCTGGCTACCACATGTCATATTTATGTTTATTTATTCTATTGTAGGGTGTATTTATCTTCTTTTTATGTTATGTATCGTGTTTATTATATAATTTTGAAAAAAATATCATGGATGGATTAATGAAAATGTGTATATTAACGTAATATACAACATTTAATGAGACTCGGTGATTATTATTATTATTATTATCATTTCTAATATGGCGTCACTTGTGCAAGTCGTCTGCTACCACATGTCATATTTATGTTTATTTATTCTATTGTGGGGTGTATTTATCATCTTTTTATGTTATGTATCGTGTTTATTATATAATTTTGAAAAAATATCATAGATGGATTAATGAAAATGTGTATTTAACGTAATATACGACATTTAAATGAGACTCGATGATTATTATTATCATTACTAATATGACGTCTGGAGACATAAGACACTCTTACTGATTTTAATGTGTACCTGCATGCCAGCACAGTATGTAAGTTTATTTAAGTACAGGTATACAAGTATAATTATCAGAGTATATATAAAATATGAAATAACTTTTAAAAACATTTGAAATTTTGGAGTTTCCACACAAAATGGAGAGACTTAGTGCTTACTGAGCTCACGAAGAATGTAAACAAACAGGGTGGGGCGCGGTGACCTTATTAGAAAGTCAGGTAGGGGAGCCGTATAGCGAGATTTGGTCATAATTTGAAATGACCGTATTAGCGGAACGCCGTAAAGTGAAACGCCATAAAGCGGGGCCCTGCTGTATATAGTTTTGGAGTGGTTGGTGCAATTATTTAATAAATGTATGTTAGAGGGTAAGGTACCTAGGGATTGGCAGAGAGCATGCATAGTTCCTTTGTATAAAGGCGAAGGGGACAAAAGAGAGTGCAAAAATTATAAGGGGATAAGTCTGTTGAGTTATAGGTAGTAGGTTGGTAGACAGCAATCGCCCAGGGAGGTACTACCGTCCTGCCAAGTGAGTGTAAAATGGAAGCTTGTAATTGTTTTACATGATGGTAGGATTGCTGGTGTCCATTTTTCTGTCTCATAAACATGCAAGATTTCAGGTATGTCTTGCTACTTCTACTTACACTTAGGTCACACTACACATACATGTACAAGCATATATACACACAGCCCTCTGGGTTTTCTAATATTTTCTTACTAGTTCTTGTTCTTGTTGTTTATTTTCTCTTACCTCCATGGGAAAGTGGAACAGAATTCTTCCTCCGTAAGCCATGCGTGTTGTAGGAGGCAACTAAAATGCCGGGAGCAAGGGGCTAGTAACCTCTTCTCCTGTATATATTACTAAATGTAAAAGGAGAAACTTTTGTTTTTCCTTTTGGGCCACCCCGCCTCGGTGGGATACGGCTGGTGTGTTGAAAGAAAGAAGAAGTCTGTTGAGTATACCTGGTAAAGTGTATGGTAGAGTTATTATTGAAAGAATTAAGAGTAAGACGGAGAATAGGATAGCAGATGAACAAGGAGGCTTTAGGAAAGGTAGGGGGTGTGTGGACCAGGTGTTTACAGTGAAACATATAAGTGAACAGTATTTAGATAAGGCTAAAGAGGTTTTTGTGGCATTTATGGATTTGGAAAAGGTGCATGACAGGGTGGATAGGGGGGCAATGTGGCAGATGTTGCAGGTGTATGGTGTAGGAGGTAGGTTACTGAAAGCAGTGAAGAGTTTTTACGAGGATAGTGAGGCTCAAGTTAGAGTATGTAGGAAAGAGGGAGATTATTTCCCAGTAAAAGTAGGCCTAAGACAAGGATGTGTGATGTCACCGTGGTTGTTTAATATATTTATAGATGGAGTTGTAAAAGAAGTAAATGCGAGGGTCTTGGCAAGAGGCATGGAGTTAAAAGATAAAGAATCACACAAAGTGGGAGTTGTCACAGTTGCTCTTTGCTGATGACACTGTGCTCTTGGGAGATTCTGAAGAGAAGTTGCAGAGGTTGGTGGATGAATTTGGTAGGGTATGCAAAAGAAGAAAATTAAAAGTGAATACAGGAAAGAGTAAGGTTATGAGGATAACAAAAAGATTAGGTGATGAAAGATTGGATATCAGATTGGAGGGAGAGAGTATGGAGGAGGTGAATGTATTCAGATATTTGGGAGTGGACGTGTCAGCGGATGGGTCTATGAAAGATGAGGTGAATCATAGAATTGATGAGGGGAAAAGGGTGAGCGGTGCACTTAGAAGTCTGTGGAGACAAAGAACTTTGTCCTTGGAGGCAAAGAGGGGAATGTATGAGAGTATAGTTTTACCAACGCTCTTATATAGGTGTGAAGCATGGGTGATGAATGTTGCAGCGAGGAGAAGGCTGGGGGCAGTGGAGATGTCATGTCTGAGGGCAATGTGTGATGTGAATATAATGCAGAGAATTCGTAGTTTGGAAGTTAGGAGGAGGTGCAGGATTACCAAAACTGTTGTCCAGAGGGCTGAGGAAGGGTTGTTGAGGTGGTTCGGACATGTAGAGAGAATGGAGCGAAACAGAATGACTTCAAGAGTGTATCAGTCTGTAGTGGAAGGAAGGCGGGGTAGGGGTCGGCCTAGGAAAGGTTGGTGGGAGGGAGTAAAGGAGGTTTTGTGTGAGGGGCTTGGACTTCCAGCGGGCATGCGTGAGCATGTTTGATAGGAGTGAATGGAGACAAATAATTTTTAATACTTGACGTGCTGTTGGAGTGTGGGCAAAGTAACATTTATGAAGGGATTCAGGGAAACTGGCAGGCCGGACTTGAGTCCTGGAGATGGGAAGTACAGTGCCTTCACTCTGAAGGAGTGGTGTTAATGTTGCAGTTTAAAAACTGTAGTGTAAAGCACCCTTCTGGCAAGACAGTGATGGAGTGAATGATGGTGAAAGTTTTTCTTTTTCGGGCCACCCTGCCTTGGTGGGAATCGGCTGGTGTGTTAATAATAAAATAATAATATAAAATTATATCCATTCTGTAATACAGTGACAAGAACTGTGCAGCATAATCTAAATGAGGCCTAACCAAGGATCTATAGAGGTGAAGAACAACTTGAGGACTTCTATTATTTCTACTTCTAGATATGAAGCCAAGGATTCTGTTAGCTTTATTGCAAACACTAATGCACTGTTGTCTCGGTTTTAGATTACTGCTAACCAGAACTCCTAAATCCTTTTCCCAATCAGTAGTATTAGGATCTACATTATTTAGTTTATATGTGGAATGATTATTTTCCTGTCCAACATTTAGAACTTTGCATTTGTCTACATTAAACTGCATCTGCCACTTCTCCGACCATTGCATCAGTCTATTCAATTCATCCTGGAGTGCTCTAGTGTCCTCATTAGAATGAACTGGCTGGCCTATTTTTGTGTCATCAGCAAATTTGCTTATGGTGAAAGTTTTTCTTTTTCGGGCCACCCTGCCTTGGTGGGAATTGGCCAGTGTGTTAATAAAATAATAATAAAATTATTCCCTTATCTATGTCGTTTACATAAATTGTGAACAAGGGGCCCAACATTGACCCCTGCAGAACAACTCTTGTGACGTGCCCCCATTCTGATTTCTCCCCATTTATGCAAACTCTCTGCTGCCTATTTGTCAGCCATGCCTCTACTCAGGAAAAAATTTCTCCTCCTATTCCGTGTGCCTTAAGTTTCCTCAATAGCCTGTGATATGGAACTCTATCGAAAGCCTTACTGAAGTCCATATACACAATATCATATTCATTACCATGATCTACCTCCTCAAGCACCTTAGTGAAAAAAAATAGTAAATTTGTAAGACAGGAACGCCCCTTTGTAAAACCGTGTTGAGATTCATTAATTAATTTATGCCTTTCAAGATGGCTACAAATTGCTTCGGCAATTATTGATTCCATAAATTTTCCCACTATTGAGGTAAGGCTTATTGGTCTATAGTTTGAGGCTAAGGACCTGTCACCTGCCTTGTAAATAGGTATTACATTTGTCATTTTCCATTTATCAGGCATTATGCCAGTTTGTAGTAATAAGTTGAAAAGATTAGCCAA
This sequence comes from Cherax quadricarinatus, assembly GCF_038502225.1. Taxonomy (NCBI): domain Eukaryota; kingdom Metazoa; phylum Arthropoda; class Malacostraca; order Decapoda; family Parastacidae; genus Cherax; species Cherax quadricarinatus. Next base: position 49,062,838 of record NC_091308.1, on the reverse strand, counting down.
AGGTATGCTAAGTTCCTCTTTAACACCCTTGCAAACAGTTCATCAGGGCCTGGGGATTTGTTAGGTTTTAATTTCTCTATTTGTCTGAGGATCACGTCACTAGTTACCGCAATCATGCATAGTTCATCGTCCTGTTCTACTTAATCTATTATTTCAGGAATTTTGCTAGTATTTTCCTGGGTAAAAACTGAGAGGAAGTAAGTATTGAAAATTTCACACATATCCTTATCACTGTCAGTGATCTGACCTGAGTTACTCTTAAGTGGGTCTATCTTGTCCCCAATCTTACTCCTGTATACCTGAAAAACCCATTTGGGATCACTTTTGTTAGATCTAATTTCCCTACTCAGAACAAAACTTGTATGGGCAGCTAGAACTATGCTCTGAAAAACATCATATTGGCATCCAAGATCACCTCCTTGACCCATAGTCAAGAAATTTGAGAAAGTGTTAAGGTTTGCAACAAGACTAGTCCTGGAGCTAAGGGGTTTGTCCCATGAAGAGAGGTTAAGGGAAATCAACCTGACAACACTGGAGGACAGGATGGACAGGGACAACATGATAATGACATAAAATGCTGAGAGAAATTGACATGGTGAATAGGGATATGATGTTAGGAAGTATTTCTTCAGCAACAGAGTTGTCAGGAAATGGAACAATCTGGAGAGTGATGTAGTGGAGGCAGAATCCCTACATAGCTTTAAGAAGAGATACAACAAAGCTCATGGAACAGGGAGAGAGTGGACCTAGTAGCAACCAGTGAAATGGCAGGTCCAGAAGCTGTGGCTCAACCCTAACTAGGCGAGTATACAAACACAAACAACACATTCAGCACTCTAAGCATCATACACACTATATTTATACATGTAATAGATAACATCTGGTGAGCACATTATACATTACCACACAGTAGTCAGTAAGAACCTACCTGACAAACGTGCTCCTCCAAATGGTTGTTGAGCTACAACAGATCCAGTAGACTTGTCATTAATGTAGAAGTTACCAGCAGAATCTTTCAAGGCTTCTGTTGCTGCTGTCAACCATGACCTGTTGACAAATTTAATGATTTGAAGTCTTATATTAATGTGTTTGTAACTTAGATTAATTTATTTACTAATATACATGACTACATAGTAATACAGTGGTACCTTGAATTTCGGCCTTAATTCGTTCCAGAAGGCTGTTCGAGTGCCTTTACCGAACAAATTTGTTCCCATAAGGAATAATGTAAATTAGATTAGTCCATTTCAGACCCCCAAAAATACACTTACAAAAACACTTACATAAACCACTGTATTTAAAAAACTGAAATGTTTCAAGATTTTATGTGGTTGGAACATTGTAATAATGTTTGTAGAATTTCCGACAATATGTAAAGTAAAAGGACAAAAGTGCAACCAATGTGACATTTTATTGTGGCAATGTTTTGCTCTCCAGGACCTTTGTCAAGCCATTGCAAACAGTACATGGACACAGAGGGTATATATAGGCTCAGAGTGAGGTGCAATACTAGTGGTAGTAGTAGTAGTAATACAATATGGTAGAACAATTAACTTGCACATGAGTAAAAGGATATAAAAGCTACTACTTGGGTAACACAAAAATAGGTTAGACAAATATTTCTATTGGAGACTGGATAGATTATTATTATTATAATCAAAAAGAAGCGCTAAGCCACAAGGACTATACAGCGCTGCAGGGCAGGAAGGAAGCGAGGGCATCAGGTGGCAAAAGGGAGATGGATGAGCAACAGGTTACGGATAACAGCGGGGCAGTGGATGGTGAAAGGGTAAAGGGCAGCAAGAGACTGAACCAGAAAGGGCTGAGGGGAGTGCGAAAAGTATCATCAGAGTTTGTGGAGTAAATCAGTCGTTGTCAAGAAGTCAATGAGAGAGTCAGGATTAAAGGAGGGTCCATCAGCAAGAAGGGAAGGTAAAGAGAGAGTAGGAGAACGAAGACGACGTTGGAGGTAAATTCTGCGTGCTCGTTGATAGAGAGGGCAGTCTAACAGAATGTGGCTAATCGATACTGGAACTTGACACTGCTCACAGAGAGGAACAGGGTGCCTCTCCATGAGATACCCATGAGTAAGACGAGTGTGGCCAATGCGAAGGCGGGAGAGAGTGGTCTCCCAACCTCGGCACTGATGACAAGAAGACGGCCAGTAACCTATGCTCGGTTTAATAGAATGAAGTTTGTTACCGAGCAGAGTTGACCAACGTTGTTGCCAACGGGTGCGAAGGTGGGTAGCTATTGCAGCAAAATAGTCCAGAAATGGAACACCTCGATAGGAAATTGGTAGGTCATATACTGCTGACCGCGCAGCAGTGTCTGCCTGTTCATTGCCCTGTACGTCGACATGACCAGGGACCCAACAAAAAACAATATCTTTATGTTTGGTAGAGATACGGCGTAGCCAAAGTTGGATACGGAGAACTAGGGGATGAGATGTATCAAATTTTCGTATAGCCTGTAGAGCACTACGGGAGTCTGAGACTACTACAAATGATGACACAGGCATAGATGCGATACGAATAAGTGCTGCAAGAATGGCATACAGTTCAGCAGTAAAAATGCTAGCTGAAGATAGTAAATGCCCTCGTACGACGCTGTCCGGAAACACTGCTGCGAATCCGACGCCGTCTGAAGACTTAGAGCCATCTGTGTACACAGCGGTGGCATGAGAATGAGAGTGGAAGTGATCAAGAAAAAGAGAGCGGGAAGCCACCGTAGGCAGTTGAGCTTTCGAGTAAGGGAGTGAGAAAGAACAGACCCGAACAGCTGGAACTTCCCAGGGGGGTAGGGAAAAGTGAGATGCTACATGAACATATAAAGGTGGTAACTGAAGGGAAGACAAGAGTGAAAGTAGGCGAAGAGAAAAGGGACGGAGCAAACAGGGGCGGCGAACGAATAAAGAATGTCTACTAATATCGGTGACCATTCTATAAATGGAAGGATTGTGTAGATCGTGAGAGCGTACATAGTAACGAAGGCAATGGGCATCACGGCGATCAGACAAGGATGGAACATTTGCTTCTGTATAGAGGCTCTCAACAGGGGAAGAGCGAAAAGCACCAAGGCACAAACGTAAGCCTTGGTGATGGATAGAGTTAAGGCTAGAGAGAGTAGCAGGAGAGGCCGCGGAATAAATCTGGTCACCATAATCGAGTTTCGATAAAACGAGGGCTGAATGTAGGCGAAGCAGAGTTCGACGATCAGCTCCCCAGGAAAGATGAGCAAGGGTTTTAAGAAGGTTTAGCCGGCTGTGACAAGTTGCCTTCAGAGAGGTAATGTGAGGTTTCCAGGTTAACCGACGGTCAAAGAGAAGGCCTAGAAACCTGACTGTATCACGTTCGGGGATACGGGAGCCATAGAGATACAAAGGATGATCGGAGATAACAGAGCGTCTAGTGAAAGTAATTTGGTGAGTTTTGGTACTTGAAAATTTAAACCCATGTGTGGTGGCCCAAGTGGAAACACGGTCGACCGCATTCTGGAGAGAAACTGCAATAAGGTGACAGTCAGCGCCTGCACAAGCAATAGCGAAGTCATCAACATAGAGTGATGACCAAATATTGGGTGGAAGAACAGAGGCCAAATCATTTATAGCAAGGAGAAAAAGTGTTGTGCTTAGAACACATCCCTGAGGGACACCTTCAGCTTGGACGAAGTCCGGGGAAAGAACATTATTGACTCGAACACGGAAATGTCTGTCAGTTAAAAAGTTCTTAAGGAAGGATGGTAGATTGCCTCGGAGGCCTAAGGAATGGGCCTGGGCCAAAATATTATACCTCCAAGTTGTGTCATATGCTTTCTCAAGGTCAAAAAATATGGCAATAACTGAGTGATTATTCGCAAAGGCATTACGAACATACGTATCCAAGCGTAGTAAGGGGTCTATGGTGGAACGACCCTTACGAAAGCCATATTGACTAGCGGAGAGACTGTTGTGAGTCTCTAAATACCACATTAAACGTCGATTTACGAGGCGTTCCATCACTTTGCAAACTGCACTTGTAAGAGCGATGGGGCGATAGTGGGAGGCATCATGTCCTGTAGTACCCGGTTTGCGGAAAGGGAGAACAATGGCAGATTTCCACAGCTGGGGAAGAACTCCTTGTGCCCAAATAAGATTGAAGAGGTGTAAGAGGACTACAAGGGCTGACCGATGTAAATGTTGTAACATACGAATATGAATGTCATCAGGCCCAGCTGCCGATGATCGGCAAGCTGAGAGCGTTGCCTCCAGTTCTTGAAGTGTAAAAGGCACATTATACTGTTCTTCTCCGAGAGAAGAAAAGTCCAAGGATACTAACTCTCTGGCAGACTTTGAGGAAAGAAACGAGGGGCATAGATGGAGCCCTCGGGAAATACGGACCAGATGTGTGCCAAGTTCAATGGCAACGTCGAGAGGGTTTGCTATATCAACACCAGTGACCCGTAGAACAGGAGCCGGGTCAGGAGAGTATTTACCACTCAATTTCCTCACTTTTTTCCAGACTGCACTCATAGAAGAAGCAGAGGTGATGGTGGAAACATAGTCTCGCCAACAAGTGCGTTTAGCTTCACGGATGACACGGCGAGCGATCGCACGCTTCTGCTTAAAATCAACAAGTCTCTCAGCGGTTCTATTGTACCGGTACCTGCCCCATGCAGCACGTTTCAAACGTACTGCACGAGCACAAGCAGGAGACCACCAAGGCACGCACTTCTGAGAATGCCTGCCTGAGGTTTGGGGTATAGAATGAGAAGCTGCGGTATAAACTGATGTCGAGAAGATGTGTAGGAGCTCATCAATGGAGGATGAAGAAGGAACCTCACTAAAAGCAGTGAGGTGTGAGTAAAGATCCCAATTTGCCCGATCAAATTGCCAGCGAGGGCTACGGGAAGGTGGTGAATAGGAAGGAGAAGTAAGAATGATCGGAAAATGATCGCTGTCATGTAAGTCTGGTAGAACAGACCAGGTGAAGTCTAGTGCAGTGGAGGAAGAGCAGACTGATAGATCGATGCAAGAGAGAGTATGAGTACGAGGATCAAAATGGGTGGGAGTACCCGTATTTAAAACATGGAGGGGGTGAGAGGCAAGAAAAGCCTCCAACTGAATGCCACGTGAGTCACAATGAGACCCCCCCCAGAGGAAATGGTGGGCATTAAAATCACCAAGTAACAGAAGTGGTGGTGGTAAGGATGAAACAAGAAAGGCAAAGTCTGGGATAGAAAATGCTCGAGAAGGAGAGAGATATAAAGAACATATTGTAAACCACTTATTCAAGTGGATACGGGCTGCAGTGTAATGCAGCGAAGTATGGACAAATAGTTGACAGTACGGAATATCATTGCGTAGAAGAAGGGCACTTTCATTAAAGGTCCCATCTGAGAAAGGATCCGAAGAATACAATAAATTATAGCCTGAGATAGGTTGGAAAACAGCCGAGTGTAATTTTGGTTCTTGTAAGCAAGCACCAACAGGGGAAAACCTGGAAAGCAACATCTGAAGCTCACCCCGATTACCCCTGAGGCCGCGGATATTCCACTGTAAATAGGCCATGATTGGCGATGAAGAAAATATCAGGAATCTGTAGGTAAAGGCACCTACGGACTAGAGGGGTTAGAAAAGTCAACGTGTGGTGGCATTGGAAGATGTTCAAGTAGCGAAGGAACGGAGCGTTGCGAAGAATGGGGTTGTGAAGATGGAGGAGAGGGAAGAGAAGGAACAGGAAGTGAATCAGTGTCCATTGAAGGTTTAGTCTCTGCAATATATTCTGAAATGGCTTCAAGTGTTTCTGAATTCAAAGATGTATGGGAAACCATATTGGAGATAGGAGGAGGAGGGTGAGTAAAGATTGGGACAGTAATGGACTGTACCAAAGTAGAGGGGGAGGGAAAAGTGTAAGGGACTGGAGATGAAGTGTGGGGGGGGACAGAAGAGGTAGAAACCTGGGAGGTGACAGAAGAGGGAGAAACTTGGGAGGGGACGGGGGTGGAAGGCATAGTACGAGGAGGAGGGTGAATCTCCACACTTGTAATAGAGCCAGAGAGAGGGGAAGAACTAGGTACAGAGACTGGAAAGGTAACGTGTGGAGGTGGAAGAAGGGAAGGAAGGGGCAAAGAAGATTTGAGCAATGTGGATTTTTTGGACTTCTGAGTAGAGGGGCGATTGGTATTAGGTGTCGTACGAGGTCTTGTCGATACTGGGGCTTGTGAGGAAGGACGCGAAGATGTGAGAACAGACTGAGTTGTAGTCGGGACGTCAGAGCCAAGGACAGCAAAAGGATTAGATGCCGTAATGGCTATGGGAGGGGTAACAACAGAGGAGGCTGCAGAAGATGGGACCCCAGAAGTGGGGGGATGTTTGGAAACACGAGAATAAGAAACACGGGGTAGTCTCCCTTGGAGGCGGAGATGAGTAACTGCCATAGCATAAGGGAGACCTTCTGCCTCTTTGAGGCAACGGATTTCACGTTCATTTAAGTAGACCTGGCAACGGCGGGAGTACGACGGGTGAGCTTCATTACAATTAAGGCAAGATGGAGGTTGACTGCAAGATGTATTAGAATGGTTGTCGGCACCACAGACTGGGCATTCGGCCATAGATCTGCAATATTTCGCTGGGTGACCAAAACGCCAGCAATTTCTACATTGTTGCGGTGTAGGTATCACCTTTCGAACTTGTAACCGATGTCCCGCGACATATACAGAGGACGGGAGTTCTCGGCTGTCAAAAGTTAAACGAGCCACATTGCAAGGGTAACGTCTCCGCCCCCGGGCAGGAAGGACATAAGTGTCTACTTTGAGGATTGGGAGATCCTGGAGTTCCAGCTGTTCAAAAATGTCATTGCCACATGACTGGAAATTCTGTTGGACTATGGTATGGGGCAGAATGACAGTACCACTACAAGAATTGAGAGAAAGATGTTTTTCAATAGTGATAGGAGTAGTATCGATATTCGAAAGGAGAGAAAGATCATGAGCTTGGGTAGCATTCTGGACAGTGACGATGCGCGTACCGCTCTTGAGAGCGTGAAATGAAATATCTCTGCCAACATGACGCAGGAGCGCTTTGGCAATACTATGGTCAGAAAGGTAGGCAGAAGAAGAAGTTGGTCTTAAAGTAAAGAATTTAGTCCATTGTGTGGTCCGAAACTGAGCGTGGAGAGGGAGTGCTTGACGTGTCGGTCGTTTCCGAGTAGAATGGGAAGGTAACGACGGAGCATCATCAGGAGATTGACGTTGGCGTTTAGGAGTAGGACCGGAGTTGGTCCGGCATGAAATGGGTGGGCGATTCGAAAATTGCCGTACCGTAGAGGGAGAAGCCGGAAGCATAGTCAAAGGAGAGCGGAGTTCAGACAAATCGAAGGAGTCAGTCGAAGCCCCGGTACCTGAAGCGGGTGAGGAAACAGCACCAGCAAGAGGTACAGGGGCATCAGGAGTGTCCGAAGAGTGGTCTAAACACAAGGCAGGGTCAGAATGGGGTGCGGTATCAAGAAGGGGCCCGGGGGTAGTGGTTTCATGGACTAGGGCTGCCATGGTTAGGTTACTCCTTTGCTTTTTGTTTTTAAGAAAAAAAAAGAAAGAAGAAAAGAAAATAAAAACAAAAAAAAGAATAAAAAAAAGGGGGGAGCGGGGAGGAATAGTTCCCAGGAGGAATGAAAGGGCCGGAAATCTCCCTCCGCGCCCAAGAGGACTCGACACCGCTAGTAGCGCAGATGCAGCATGGAACCCGTGCCATACCCTACCCTTCATGCCAGTAAACCAGCAATCCGGGATAGCAACCTCACATCTGCCGAGCTACCTCGGTGGACAAAAGAGAGGGCGGCCGGATATCCGCCACAAAGCATACCTCCTTCAGCCACCACCCCCGGAATCCAAAAGGTGGCTTCCAGAGATACACCCGTCGCCCAAAAGACACCCAAAGCTACTCCGGGATACCGGAGAGGGATCGGGACATCCCTAGGCAATCCAGATTCCACGGCAAACTACGCCACCGCCAAGAAACCTCAACGGAATGGGATCGACCCCGGTGTCCTTTCCCCTACCTAGGAACTAGCGCGCCTGTGGGAGAAATCACGAAGGCTAAAAAGAGGAAGGGCAAAAGGGAGGGGTGAGGAGGAGGAGGAGGAATGGAAAAAGGGGAGGATGGGGAGGATGGGATAGGGGAGGGGAGAATGGGGGGTAATTAGGTTCGGTCTGAGGAAGAAGACCGACAGGGCTAATTCCTCAGACCAAGAGCCTCTTCACCACGCCAAGGAGCCCCCCTTGAAGAGGAGAGTGAGGTGCAATACTAGTGGTAGTAGTAGTAGTAATACAATATGGTAGAACAATTAACTTGCACATGAGTAAAAGGATATAAAAGCTACTACTTGGGTAACACAAAAATAGGTTAGACAAATATTTCTATTGGAGACTGGATAGAGAAGGCCTGTTTCAGTGTTCATTCTCTGTAATGCGCTATGTGTAGTATTAACAGGAGAGACTATGTGATGACAGGGTTTACTGTTTTGAGGAGGATTCTTGCTAAGACTTCAGAGATGGTGAAGCTGCCTTTTTGTTTAATTGTATTTAAAACAGCGATTAGTGCTGATTCAAGGCACTTGTATCTGCGGAAATTAGTTTCTTTGATTACTAATTGGGCATCCCTGAATTTCACGAGATGATTGGTGGAATTTTGGTGTTGTACACAGGCGTTGTTCAAGTTATCGTTCCTACATGCGTAAATGTGTTCACTGAGGCGGGTGTCGAGGTTTCTTGTTGTTTCACCTACATAAATCTTGTCGCAGCCTCCACAGGGTATAGTGTAAACCCCTGCATTGACTGGTTCGTGGTGCTTTGATTTTGTCCTGGTTAGATCCTTTATTGAAGTGCTGGAAGCGATGGCGACTCTGGTGTTAGCTTGTGAAAGTACTTTAGAAACATTCAGTGCAACCTGGCTGTTGGGAAGAATTATAACTTTGTCGGGAGTGGTGTTGGTGCATGGAGAATTAATGATCTGAAGAGCTTTTCTTGCAGTCTTTGTAATAGCTTTTATATCCTTTTACTCATGTGAGAATTCATTGTTCTACTATATTGTATTACTACTACTACTACTACAACTTATATCACTACTACTACCACTAGTATTGCACCTCACTCTGAGCCTATATATACCCTCTGTGTCCATGTACTGTTTGTAACGGCTTGACAAAGCTCCTGGAGAGCGAAACGTTGCCACAATAAAATGTCACATTAGTTGCACTTGTGTCCTTTTACTTTACAGGTTGGAACATTGTACAGGTGGGCCCTGCTGTACAGCACTTTGCTTTACAGTGTTTTGCTAATCCAGTATTTTTCAATTATACCATTTCTTCATTTATTCAGACTTCCTACAACAAATATATTCATCACTCACTATAAACTAAGAATGAAAATATTTTAAAGTATGTAATGTGTGTACTATATATACATTTTTTAGACCTAGCTCTATTGCTCACTTAATATGTGATAGTGTAAACATGTATCAGGCTTTTATATGCATTTGAAAGAGAAAAAAGTATATGATTCACTTTACAGTGATTTTTTGCTTTACAGAAGAAGCCTGGAACCTAACCTGCTGTATAAGCAGGGCCCTCCTGTATAAGCAGGGCCCTCCTGTATAAGCAGGGCCCTCCTATATAAGCATGGCCCTCCTGTATAAGCATGGCCCTCCTGTATAAGCGGGGCCCTCCAGTATAAGTGGGACATGCCTGTATAAGTGTGGCCTGCCTGTATAAGTGGGGCCTCCTGTATAAATGGACTTGCCTCTATAAGCAGAGCCTGCCTGTAGTTCTTAACTCTACCTTCTGTGCTAACCACATACCATGCCTTCCCCTCCCTTCCTCCCTCTCTCCTCTCTCACTAATCTCTCTTGCCCTCTTTTTTTTTTTTTTTATTTTTTACACAGGGTTTGACAAGGTTAAGGATCCCTAGCTTTATTGACAGCTATATTACAGGTTAAGGATTCCTAACTTTATTGGCAAGCTAAGAGCTGTTACCTACATCAGCTCATTTGAAAGCATTTTTATTGTTATGAGACATACAAGTACGGGACAGGATGAAGTTGGAGCCATCTGTGGGCCAGCATTTTCATTTGATCAACTGACTTTATCTCGTTGACATCATTATGCTGTACGAATGTGTTCCATACTCGAGTCATCCTGGGTATATATGATCTCAGATGGAGTGATGTTCTGGAGAAGGGTACAGCCAGCGTGAAGTTGCTGCTTTCTGCCCGTCTTGTGGCATAAAAGCTTGTTTCACGCTGTCCTCGAAGTGGATCCAAGTGTGGTATTTTGACAATATTGGCCTTGTACATAACAGTAAGGCCACCCACATCCCTCCTATGTTGAAGGCTCTGCTGAAATGACAGATCTATCCAGGATGGGTCCAGGCGAGAGATGAGACGTCTTGCTCTGTTCTCTACTCTGTCAAGCAGTCGCAGATGAGAAGGGGGGCAGGCAAACCAAGAAAGTGGAGCATACTCAAGGTGTGAGCGTACTTGTGCCTCGTACAGGATCTTGCAACCCCTACTGTCAAGCAGATGCGAGATACGGCGAAGTGCTGTAAGCTTCCTGGCTGCCTTGTTTGCAAGATTTACAACATGGTTCTTCATGGTTAGTTTGGAGTCAAATTTCACCCCAAGGATATCAACTTCTTCTCCAGGTGCCAACATCGTCCCATTCATCCTTACTACTGCACCAGCATTACCATCATGGTGCCTAGAGACGATCATCATTTGCGTTTTCTCAGGTGCAAATGTTACTTGCCATCTATTTCCCCAAGCTGATATAGCTCTCAGCTGGTGATTGATGTAGCTTAGAGCAGCTGGCATTTCTTCTCTTGGATAAGTGAATGTCAGTGTACAGTCGTCTGCATATGCATGTGATTCTGGGATGAGATGAAGAAGGTCGTTGAAGTAGACATTCCATAACAGTGGACCCAGCACGCTTCCTTGTGGAACGCTTGCCCCAATAGGATGCCTTGGTGATTTCGTTCCATTGAGGACTACACTTAGAGATCTACCATGAAGGTAATCACTGAGGAGACATAGCGTAGAGCCTGCAATTCCCAGTGCTTGAAGTTTTGCTAAGAGGCCCTGGTGCCACACCCAGTTGAAAGCGCCAGCAATGTCCAGTGCTACCACACAGCTGACTTTGGATTCATCCAGTGACTGGTGCCACTTAGTGGAGAGGTTTAACAACAGATCAGCAGCAGAGTAACCTTTCCTGAAGCCATATTGACGATCACAAAGTAGTGAGTGGTAGTCAAAAAAATCTGTCATTTGTCTTGAGATTATTGTCTCAAGGATCTTACCAGTGATTGACAGGAGTGACACTGGTCTGTAGTTGCTGATTTCTGCTCTGCTCTTCTTTTTGTGAACAGGGACTACATTTGCCTCTTTCCATGGAGAGGGCCATTTACACTGTACTAGGCAGTGCTGAAAGATGCGAGTTAGAGGTGCTGCTAGCTGGTCTGCACATCTTCTCAACAATCTTGGGCTCAACTTGTCTGGGCCCACAGCCTTTTCTTGGTCAAGTGATTTAAGAAGGAAATGCACCTCCTCCTGCCTTTTTGTCACCACTGACAGTTTTGACACAGTTCTTGCAGCTAGCCAAGGAGGGTCCCTTGCTGGATCAGGAACTTGCATTTTGGTAGCAAAGTGGTCAGCAAAGAGGTCCGCCTTCTCTTGACTACTAGTAGAGGTGGTCCCATCCTGTCGATTTAGAGGTGGAATAAGTTCATCAGGCAAATAACCTTGTCTGTCCTTGACCAGGGACCACCAGGTTTTGGAGCCTACCCTACCTGATGCTAACTTTCTTTTAGTGTCCACCTCCCATTTAGCAATGGCCCACTTTTGAACATCACCCATATGCCTACAGGCTTGCATGTGCAAGTTCCTGTTATAGGTGGTAGGATGTCTCTTATACCTTCGCCATGCTTTGTACTTAGCAGTAGCAGCCTCTCTACAACGAAAGCCAAACCAAGGCTGATCTGTAGGCTTTGTCACATATTGCCGGTGAGGAATGTGTTCTTGTTGCAGATTAAGGATGTGTCCAGTGAAGGCTTTCACTTGGTTGTCAACATCCCCCTGGAGAAGAGCATTCCAGTCGGTGGTGGCGAGCTCAGAGCAAAGGGCTGGCCAATTACCTCTTTCCCATAGCCAGGTTGTGCGTGTGGACTCCTCACCTCGTTCTGTTGGGATCTTAAGTGTGGTAAAAACAGCCTTGTGGTCATACGATCCAACGTAGCCGAGGGGTTGACAAGTGACTATACCTTCTGCCAGATCACTCACTACTGGGTCAAGGGAGGAGCCAGAGATATGAGTAGGGAAATCAACAAAGTTTCTCATGTCAAACACTGCAAGAAGGTCATCAAAGTCCCTCTGTATAAGGTGCTGGTTGAGGTCACCAACAATTATAATATGTTGACAGTTGTGTTGTAGCAGAAGGGAGTCAATATTTTCCATTAGGAAGTTGATAGGGTCTGCATGTTGCCACTGAGGTCTGTACATTGCACATGCTAGTACAGAGGTACTAGTGTTTATACAGAGCTTGAAGAACATCATTTCAAGATGTGTAGGGGTGGCAACATCTATGTGCTGGGCATGAACACTTTTAGAGAAGCACACAGCAACACCACCTCCTTGCCCTTGCCTGTCTCTTCTCATCCATGAGGTGTAGCCAGCAATTCTTGCAAAATTTTCTGGAGTCCTGTCATCCAAAAATGTTTCAACAACAGCTATCATGTCGGGACGTCGAGTGTTCACAAAGCTATGTGTGAGCTCTCCAACATTAGTAATGAAACCTCTAATGTTGGCCAACAGGATGCTAATAGACTGGCTCCTCATGATGAAGTGGTCTCTTGCCCTCTCTCTCTCTCTCTTGCCCTCTCTCTCGCCCCCCCTCTCTCTCTCTCGCCCCCCTCTCTCTCTCTCGCCCCCCCTCTCTCTCTCTCGCCCCCCTCTCTCTCTCTCGCACCCTCTCTCTCTCTCTCTTGCCCTCTCTCTCTCTCTTGCCCTCTCTCTCTCTCTTGCCCTCTCTCTCTCTCTTGCCCTCTCTCTCTCTCTTGCCCTCTCTCTCTCTCTTGCCCTCTCTCTCTCTCTTGCCCTCTCTCTCTCTCTTGCCCTCTCTCTCTCTTGCCCTCTCTCTCTCTTGCCTTCTCTCTTTTTTTTTTTTTACACAGGGTTTGACAAGGCCCTAGCTTTATTGACAAGCTATTTACAGGTTTAGGATTTCTAACTTTATTGGCAGGCTAAGAGCTGTTACCTACATCAGCTCATTTGAAAGCATTTTTATTGTTATGAGACATACAAGTAGGGAACAGGATGAAGTTGGAGCCATCTGTGGGCCAGCATTTTCATTTGATCAACTGACTATCTCGTTGACATCATTATGCTCTACGAATGTGTTCCATACTCGAGTCATCCTGGGTATATATGATCTCAGATGGAGTGATGTTCTGGAGAAGGGTACAGCCAGAGTGAAGTTGCTGCTTTCTGCCCATCTTGTGGCATAAAAGCTTGTTTCACACAGTCCTCGAAGTGGATCCAAGTGTGGTACTTTGACAATATTGGCCTTGTACATAACAGTAAACCCACCCACATCCCTCCTGTGTTGAAGGCTCTGCTGAAATGACAAATCTATCCAGGATGGGTCAAGGCGAGAGATGAGACGTCTTGCTCTGTTGTCTACTCTGTCAAGCAGTTGCAGATGAGAGGGGGGGGCAAGCGAACCAAGAAAGTGGAGCATACTCAAGGTGTGAGCGTACTTGTGCCTCGTACAGAATCTTGCAACCCCTACTGTCAAGCAGATGTGAGATACGGCGAAGTGCTGTAAGCCTCCTGGCTGCCTTGTTTGCAAGATTTACAACATGGTTCTTCATGGTCAGTTTCGAGTCAAATTTCACCCCAAGGATATCAACTTCTTCTCCAGGTGCAAGAGGGGAATCATAGGCCTAGTGTGCCATGTGCAAAATAATAATAATAGAACTTTTCTTAGTCAGAGGAAAGAAAGTCTCCCTGATAATATTGTGTATATATAGTGTTATAGTGTATACTACAGTGGCACCATAGTACATAGATAATAAATGCTAGTGTCATTTAAAATAGGTATAATTCAAACTGAAGTGATAAGCCTAAAGAGGCAGGTGCCAGAAGTTGCCAGAAACTTACCACACAGGTCAGCTGTTTTAAATAATCTTCCTGGCTACCTCGCATATAATCTAGTGATACCAGTGAATAGGGGAATTCAGTGTTGTAGTAGCAACTAACCAGTAATATAATGGTATTTAGTGGAGTGGAGTGACTTTCATTAGTTTTTTATCTTTCTTGAAAAACCAGATGTATACAGTGAAATTCATATAACCTGCAGTTACCAGCGGTCGCAACATACACAACGAGAAGCAAATATTACTGAAAACAAAAAAAAAGCGTCTTTCCTCCAATAATTCCACCAGTCAATTATAGTGATAATATAGCATTTGTTGTGGTGGAGACAGAAAAAAACTAGAAAAGCTAGATACAGTGATCTATAAACAAGGGTTGAGGCCTGACCATTCGTCATTGTAGGAACTGCCAGCAATCACCGGTTCTTCAACACGCAAGTTATACTTTTGTATCAATCAAATCACATATGACTCGGTTAAATAATTTCCAGTAGTTCTTTCATGTGATAGCCAAATCACCGACCAGTATGTTTTAAATAAGTGGCCCACTGATCAGATCTGACTGGGTCCGAACCCTTGACTGGTTCCGAACCCTTGACTGGTCCGAACCCTTGACCGGTTTCAAACGGATTCGTTGGACAATAAAGCAGACTGTAAACAGATGGGGTTTTAGACGCCCTTATCAAACACAAACAATAAATATAAAACAGGAAGTACACCGGTAAGCTGTCCTAATATACAAGTACAGTTAGAAATAGAAATACAAATAGCTAGAGCTTCACTTTAAGGAGGTTATTAATAGAATATTCAAGAGGTTACTAGTAGAATTGCAGCAAATCAACCATTCAAATCATTATGAAGCTCTGTGTAGTCTGCAGTCAATCAAACAAACGGGCTTCCGCATGGATCAATCTGTGGACTAAAATCACATTGGTATTAAAAGAGGATAACATCAAAGCAGCCTTCATAAAAAACCTGGAAGCATTCTATAACAGATGGGAGAATAAAAAGTCTGGGCTGGATGGTATCGCCCTTGGTGCTGGCCATGTAGTCAGAAACTGTAAGGCTGGAGGTGCTGCCCCGGTAGTCAGTAAATGTGGGGCTGATAATGCTGTCCTGGGAGACAGTAATGGTGAGGGTGGAGATGCTGTCGAGGTAGTCAGTAAATGTACGTAGGAGGGAATGCATATAAATGACCCCGAGGGAGACAGGAGCTGTAGTGAGGAACCAAGTGTAGTCAAAGACAAGATAAAACCAATATTACAAACTAGTAATACCACAGGAGATAGCGAACAAGGGGACTCCACTAGCATTAGTGAGGATACATTACCAAAAACAACTGGCGAGAGCCCCATTGTTAGCGCTAGCGAGGATAGGAAAGAGACAGGTAAACATGCACCAACAGGGAATACAGTCACAGAAACCCAAGGAAAACAGAAACCAAGCCTGTGCACATACTATGCACTTGGTATCTGCAGGCATGGGAAATCTGGAAAAACAGATGGGACGTGCAACTCTGACCACCCTAGAAAATGCCGTGCCCATATGACAACAGGAAAATGCAAACTCCCTTCCTGTAAGCTTTTTCACCCTGAAATGTGTCCCTCTTCAGTACAGGAAAGACTGTGCTGTAACTTAAATTGCCAGGCACACCATCTAAAGGGGACAAAAAGATACAAAACATCCAGACCATGGGAAAACCTGGGTAGCCACAGCCACTCAAGAGGGAGAGGTTTTTTAGTGCCAGGAAGAAAAAAAACTGGCAGGAAATGGCAGAAATCGTACACCAAATCCAGTCATTCCTGGAATGGAACCACAGTCGATGGCCTCCACTCCAAACCAACATATACAGATACTAATGCCGGAAAAAAAAGGCCCCCCAGTACCACCAGTCCGATGACATTCTTTTTTGCAAATATACAGGGTCTAAAGCCAGCAACGAACAACAAAATACCTTTCATCCGTGGACTGCTTGCAGAGGCAAATGCAATGTTCATGGCTTTCACAGAGACCCACATGAAGGATCACTTGGACAACGAAATATGGATCCCAGGTTTCAACCTATACAGATGCGACAGAGTGAACAGGCAAAAGGGGGGGGGGGGGTTAGCCTGTATATCACAGAGTCACTTGTTTGCACAGAACTGCTTAATGCCTCAAATGATGTAGTGGAAATTTTAGCAGTAAAAATCAAGAACCAAAACTTAGTCATTGTGGTAGTCTACAAGCCTCCGGATACAACGTCCCAGCAATTCCAGGAACAGCTGTTAAAAATTGACCACTGTCTGGAAAATCTGCCAGCTCCTGCCCCCAACATCTTGCTCCTTGGGGATTTCAACTTAAGGCACCTAAAATGGAGGAATATAGCAAATAATGTTGTTGCAGTGACAACTCCAGGAGGCAGCTCTTATGAGAATTCATACACACACACACGAGCTTTTAAATCTCTGCACAAAATTCAACTTAAACCAGCAAATAATAGAGCCTACTAGACTGGAGAATACACTAGACCTCATCTTCACTAACAATGATGATCTGATACAAAATGTCACCATATCAAAAACAATATACAGTGGTCCCTCGCTTTTCATAGTTCTCGGCAATCGTAAATTTCGCCAATCATAGGGGTATTTTCGTATAAACATGGACTCGCTTTTCATAGGTTGACTCGCTAATAGTAGTTCGTCCGAGACGCGTATGCATGGTGTGAGCCAAGGCGGCCTCCCTACTCAGCCAGTCTGGCATTGTTTACCAGTGAGTGAAGGTCCCCTCAAGTGCTCCTACAAAATATTTCATAATATTCCACTCATTTTAGTGCTTGCAAGTACTAAATAAGCTACCATGGCTCCAAAGAAAGCTCCTAGTGCCAAGCCTGTGGTAAAGAAGGTGAGAAATATGTACAGTGACAAAGTCTTGGGCCATTTTAGGGAAGTGTTAAAGAGACGCCAGAAACAGAGCTCTCTCCACAGTTACTTTGCGAGACAGGACTAGAGTGACTCTCAAGGTGGTCCAAGTGGCATTAAGAAACAGAGAAGAGAAGCAACCCCAGAGAAGCAATTGGTACCTGAGGTGTTGCTGGAAGGGGATTCCCCTTCCAAACTGTAAACAATCCAATCTCTCTCCTCCTCCAGTCTCCCATACACTAAGAAGAATCTCCAATAAAGGTAAGTGTTACGCTGTTAATGTTTCATTCATCATTTCCCATTGTATTGTTTATGTACTACATGTATATTTCATGTAAAAAATTTTTTTGTTTTAATACTTCTGGGTGTCAGGAACGGATTAATTGTATTTACATTATTTCTTATGGGGAAAATTGATTCGCAAATCGTAAATTTCGTTTATAGTAACGGCTCCAGGAACGGATTAATTACAAAAAACGAGGGACCACTGTACTCAGATCACAACATAATCGAGGTTCAGACATGTATGTGTGGAGCTCCAGACCGACATAATGAGATTAGTCATGAGGGAGCCTTCACCAAATTCAGCTTCAATAATAAGAACATAAAGTGGGACCAAGTAAACCAAGTCCTAACCAATATTAACTGGGAAGATAGACTAAGCAACACAGACCCCAACTTATGCCTAGAACAGATTAACTCGGTGGCACTCGACGCATGCTCAAGGCTTATTCCTTTAAGAAAAAGGAGGAATAGATGTAAAATAGAGACAGACACTCCCTTTACAGGCGACAAAAAAGAATAACAGAGCGGCTAAAAGAGGCCAATATATCTGAAATGCGTAGGGAGTCACTGGTCAGAGAAATAGCAAACATCGAACTTAAGCTAAAGGAATCTTATAGGAGTCAGGAATCGAGGGAAGAACTAAAAGCCATAAATGAAATCGAAAGAAACCCAAAGTACAGTGGACCCCCGGTTAACGAACTTTTTTCGTTCCAGTAGTATGTTCAGGTGCCAGTACTGACCGAATTTTTTCCCATAAGGAATATTGTGAAGTAGATTAGTCCATTTCAGACCCCCAAACATACACGTACAAACGCACTTACATAAATACACTTACATAATTGGACGCATTTGGAGGTGATCGTTAAGCGGGGGTCCACTGTATTTCTTTTCCTATGCCAAATCAAAGTCGAGAACAACGTCCAGTATTAGGCCCCTACTTAAACAAGATAGGTCCTACACAGATGACAGCAAGGAAATGAGTGAGCTACTCAAGTCCCCAATATGACTCACTTTTTAGCAAGCCGCTAACCAGAGTTGAAGATCAAAATGAATTTTTTTGAGAGAGCCACAGAATTTGGTAAACACAAGCCTATCTGATGTTATCCTTACACCAAATGACTTCGAACAGGTGATAAATGAGATGCCCATGCACTCTGCCCCAGGGCCAGACTCATGGAACTCCGTGTTCATCAAGAACTGCAAGAAGCCCCTATCACGAGCTTTTACCATCCTATGGAGAGGGAGCATGGACATGGGGGTCATCCCACAGCTACTAAAAACAACAGACATAGCCCCACTCCACAAAGGGGGCAGTAAAGCAATAGCAAAGAACTACAGACCAATAGCACTAACATCCCATATCATAAAAATCTTTGAAAGGGTCCTAAGAAGCAAGATTGCCACCCATCTAGAAACCCATCAATTACACAACCCAGGGCAACATGGGTTTAGAGCAGGTCGCTCCTGTCTGTCTCAACTATTGGATCACTACAACAAGGTCCTAGATGCACTAGAAGACAAAAAGAATGCAGATGTAATATATACAGACTTTGCAAAAGCCTTCGACAAGTGTGGCCATGGCGTAATAGCGCACAAAATGCGTGCTAAAGTAATAACAGGAAAAGATGGTAGATGGATCTATAATTTCCTCACAAACAGAACACAAAGAGTAGTAGTCAACAGAGTAAAGTCCGAGGCGGCTACGGTGAAAAGCTCTGTTCCACAAGGCACAGTACTCGCTCCCATCTTGTTTCTCATCCTCATATCTGACATAGACAAGGATGTCAGCCACAGCACTGTGTCTTCCTTTGCAGATGATACCCGAATTTGCATGACAGTGTCTTCCATTGCAGACACTGCAAGGCTCCAGGCGGACATCAACCAAATCTTTCAATGGGCTGCAGAAAACAATATGAAATTTCAATTACTCCGATGTGGTAGACACGAGGAAATCAAAACTTCACCGGAGTACAAAACAAATTCCAGCCACAAAAGAGCAAAAAACAAACGTCAAAGACCTGGGAGTGATCATGTCGGAGGATCTCACCTTCAAGGACCATAACAATATATCAATTGCAGCTGCTAGAAAAATGGCAGGATGGAAAATGAGAACCTTCAAAACTAGGGATGCCAAGCCCATGATGACTCTCTTTAGGTCGCTTGTTCTATCTAGGCTGGAATATTGCTGCACACTAACAGCACCTTTCAAGGCAGGTGAAATTGCTGACCTAGAAAATGTACAGAGAACCTTCACAGCGCGCATAACGGAAATAAAACACCTCAATTACTGGGAGCGCTTAAAGTTCCTGAACCTGTATTCCTTGGAATGCAGGCGGGAGAGATACATGATTATATACTCCTGGAAAATCCTAGAGGGACTAGTACCGAACTTGCACACGAAAATCACTCACAAGAAAAGCAAAAGACTTGGCAGACGATGCAACATTCCCCCAATGAAAAGCAGGGGTGTCACTAGCACGTTAAGAGACAATACAATAAGTGTCAGGGGCCAACGTCTGTTCAACTGCCTCCCAGCATACATAAGGGGGATTACCAATAGACCCCTGGCAGTCTTCAAGCTGGCACTGGACAAGCACCTAAAGTCGTTACCTGACCAGCCAGGCTGTGGCTCGTATGTTGGACTGCATGCAGCCAGCAGGAACAGCCTGGTTGATCAGGCTCTGATCCACCAGGAGGCCTGGTCACAGACTTGGCCGTGGGGGCGTTGACCCCCGGAACTCTCTCCAGGTAAACCCTCCCATTCATCCTTACTACTGCACCAGCATTACCATCATGGTGCCTAGAGACCATCATCATTTGCGTTTTCTCAGGTGCAAATTTTACTTGCAATCTATTTCCCCAAGCTGATATAGCTCTTAGCTGGTGATTGATGTAGCTTAGAGCAGCTGGTATTTCTTCTCTTGGATAAGTGAATGTCAGTGTACAGTCATCTGCATATGCATGGGATTCTGGGACGAGATGAAGAAGGTCGTTGAAGTAGACATTCCATAACAATGGTCCCAGCATGCTTCCTTGTGGAACACTTGCCCCAATAGGATGTCTTGCTGATTCCGTTCCATTGAGAACTACCCTTAGAGATCTACCATGAAGGTAATCACTGAGGAGACATAGTGTAGAGCATGCAATACCCAGTGCTTGAAGTTTTGCTAAGAGGCCATGGTGCCACACCCGGTCAAAAGCACCAGCAATGTCCAGTGCTATCACACAGCTGACTTTGGATTCACCCAGTGACTGGTGCCACTTAGTGGAGAGGTTTAACAACAGATCAGCAGCAGAGTAACCTTTCCTGAAGCCATATTGACGGTCACAAAGTAGTGAGTGGTAGCCAAAAAACTCTGTAATTTGTCTTGAGATTATTGTCTCAAGGATCTTACCAGTGATTGACAGGAGTGACACTGGTCTGTAGTTGCTGATTTCTGCTCTGCTCTTCTTTTTGTGAACAGGGACTACATTTGCCTCTTTCCACAGAGAGGGTCATTTACACTGTACTAGGCAGTGCTGAAAGATGCGAGCTAGAGGTGCTGCTAGCTGGTCTGCACATCTTCTCAGCAATCTTGGCCTCAACTTGTCTGGGCCCACAGCCTTTTCTTGGTCAAGTGATTTAAGAAGGAAATGCACCTCCTCCTGCCTTATTGTCACCACTGAGAGTTTTGACACAGTTCTTGCAGCTAGCCAAGGAGGGTCCCTTGCTGGATCAGGAACTTGCATTTTGGTAGCAAAGTGTTCGGCAAAGAGGTCCGCCTTCTCTTGACTACTAGTAGAGGTGGTCACATCCTGTCGATTTAGAGGTGGAATGAGTTCATCAGGCAGATAACCCTGTCTGTCCTTGACCAGGGACCACCAGGTTTTGGAGCCTACCCTACCTGATGCTAGCTTTCTTTTTGTGTCCACCTCCCATTTAGCAATGGCCCACTTTTGAACGTCACCCATATGCCTACAGGTTTGCCTGTGCAAGTTCCTGTTATAGGTGGTAGGATGTCTCTTATACCTTCGCCATGCTCTATACTTAGCAGTAGCAGCCTCTCTACAACGAAAGCCAAACCAAGGCTGATCTGTAGGCTTCGTCACATATTGCCGGTGAGGAATGTGTTCTTGTTGTAGATTAAGGATGTGTCCAGTGAAGGTTTTCACTTAGTTGTCAACATCCCCTTGGAGAAGAGCATTCCAATTGGTGGTGGCGAGCTCTAATAGATATAGAGTCTTTGGGTAGTTGCCAGTGAGGTAGTCTTATGGCTGGGAATTTGAGCTAGGAATTTTACTTGCTAGCTTTCATCCTACAGTACAGAAGACATTAAATTTGCTGGCCATGTTTAGTTAAGTTTACATACTGGTTCCTATTGCTAATATAAGATTTTAAGTAATCAAGAGTGTGTCCTCTGACCCCATAGTGTTCAAGTTTTAGGGGCAGCAGGTCATAGTCAACTGTATCAAATGCTTTTTTGTAGGTCTATGAAAAGTCCCAGGGAAATTTAATTTTTACTGAGTGCCACGTATATTATTTCAAGCATATGTATACAGTGGACCCCCGGTTAACGATATTTTTTCACTCCAGAAGTATGTTCAGGTGCCAGTACTGACCGAATTTGTTCCCATAAGGAATATTGTGAAGTAGATTAGTCCATTTCAGACCCCCAAACATACACGTACAAACGCACTTACATAAATACACTTACATAATTGGTCGCATTCGGAGGTGACCGTTATGCGGGGGTCCACTGTAATTGCATCATTAGTACTTTTTTTTTTGGTCTAACCCCTGTCAGTTAAAACTGACAGGGATTAAGTATGTTGCTGAATACTAAAGAGGAGTAGACTTATTTGTTGTGAGGGAAAAGTTCAACAGATAGGAGTAGCGAGCGAGTATATGGTAACAATAGTTTGACTGCCGGCTACTTGTTAAGGTAGGGTAAGTCTAGCCCCCGCTATCCTCCACCCTTTTTCCCCCACCCCAAAAGGGATAGTTTGATTGCCGGCTGCTTGTTAAGGTAGGGTAAGTCTAGCTCCCGCTATCCCCCCCCACCCCGAAAGGTGATGTGTGGGGCTCCGGTCAAACAGTAATCACTCGACTCACAGCTCCCAGCACTACTGTAAGTACATGCCTGCTCATATTCTAGTAGACTTATTGGTTGAAAGCTTCACTTTTGACCAATAATAAACTTAGTCCTTTCAGTCTTGATCTCTGTTAAATGTTTTAATAATCACCATGTCTTTTAGGTATTGTACTTATCATGGAGAGTGATTTCTTAAGCAGTGGGTAACCTGTCTCTCTTTCCAGCTTGGAATGACAGATTGGGTCACCTGCCAACCAACGAGAAGTATTGAAGGAGACGGACTAATGTCCCGAGACGTCACATGTTGGATCTACCTACCTGTTTATATGTATGCCATCACAGGACACTACCCCTTATCTTTGTAGTGGTAAAGAACCTGAGTTCCTGTCATCTGGACTGACTATTCAAGGCTAGACTCTGTGAAGAACTAGCCGTTGGGTTGTCACCAACACCTGTGACCCCCCCCCCATCATCAGCAACGACTATGATCTCTACAAGACGGTGTCAACCTCCACCAGACACCCCAGTATCACTATATATATATTAGTGTTGAATTCAAATGTCATTTTTTCATTTCATTTTTCATTTTTCTTTCAAACAGGATACACCTTCATGTTTCCCTGTTTTATTTTTGCATTAATAAATAATAAAGTGTTTATCTTTGTGAATTATTATTTCTTTTTCTATTCATTAATTTTCTTGAGGAGGAGCCAGCCTTGGTAATACTGTCTGAAGTTGTTACAGGGCTGAGTAAGCCTTCACAAGTGGCGACCTTGCCAGGATTTGCTCGACTGAATCAAGATTCAACTTCATCTCGAATCTATCATTGGAACTTCAATGCCGCATACCACAGACAGTTACCACCAGCCATGAGTAGTCATTCTCTATGGTAGGACTACAGTACAGGTATTTAAAAGATTTGGCGATTGTTATAGTCTCAATTTATTGTAAGTCAAGTCAAGGCAGGATATACTAGTTAATTCTGCCCCCTTTTGTGGGCTTGAAGCAATTTGGAAGAATAGACTCTAGGGACCCAAGATTTTCCAGTGACAATTTGTTTCATTGAGCTCTTTATTATATCAAGGGAACTGTCGTAGGACACTCTTGATTTATTGGTGAGAAGATTGGATGGTCAAGGGACCCCATTCTACTTACTGTTTGCTCGGAGCCGGCATAGAACCCTTTGTTTTCATTAATACATATTGTTTAATCGAAGCAGGGATTGAGCCCTCTGGTTTATTTAGCTTGAGCGGAGCAGGAATTGAGCCCTCCGTTTTCTTTGATACCCGTTTCATTTTCCCCCTGGTAGTTTAAGTTATTCTTGCAAGTATGGAGGAATACCAGTTTTGGATGAATGCTGGAAGTAAGTTAGGAATAACAGGGAAAAATTTAGAAGCTTTCATTAGCGCTAAGATCCAGGAAAGAGAAAGAAAGGAGAGAGAGAACCTTGAGAGAGAGGATAAAAAGGAGAGAGATCGAATTGAAAGAGAAAGCCAAGAAAGACAGAAAGAGAGAGAGAAGGCAAAAAGGAGCGTGATAGATTTGATCATGAGGAGAGAGCTAGAGTATGTGAGGAACAAGCTAAAATACGTGAGGAACACGTTAGGTTAAGAGAACTTGAGGAAAGAGCAAAAGATAGAGAACATGAGTTAAGAGAAAGAGAAAAAGATCGCGAGGTAGAGAAATTCCGCCTTGAATTAGAGAATAAAAAGTTAACTTTCTCACAACAGCAATTAGAGGAAGGAGTAATGGAACAATGTGCAGCTAATGCACATATTCCAACACCTAATTTACCTCCCTTCACAGAGGGAGAACACATAACTTCATACATTATCAGGTTTGAAAATACCGCTACCCTCTGTGAATGGCCTGCTGACACCTGGGCTACCAGGTTAGGAATGTTATTTTCTGGTACAGCTTTGAATATCTATGCAACTTTGTCACAGGATATCATATGTAATTATAACCTACTGAAGAAGGCAATCCTTAAAGCATATCAGAAAACCACAAATTCTTATAGGAAAGATTTCAGGTATGCCACCTTACAGCATGGCCAAAACTTTCAGCAGTTACAGGTAACACTCTTTCGTTTGTTCGACTTTTGGATAGAGAGTTCAGGAATTGATCACAGTTATGAATCTCTTAGAGACTTCATGGTTGCTGACCAGTTCCTGACAGCTCTTCCTCACCAGATACGAACATTCATTAGAGAACGTAACCTGATTAAAGCTGATGAAGTTGCTGAGGCTACTGACTTGTATGCTGAGGCTCACAATTCCTATAAAGACCTAAAGGGATCAAACCCTAAGGGCAAGGGTTCACCAGATCTTAAGAAATCAAAGCCTCTAGTGGAAAGTAAACTGACTTCTTTTATTCCTGTTTGTCATTTATGTGGTGTTAAGGGACATAAACGTCCCGATTGTCCTAAGAAGGTCCAAAAAGTTGGAAGATGTTTTAAAGACTGTAATGACCAGGCACCCTTCTGTTCAGGAACAGTTAATGGACTTAATGTATCTACCATTTTACGAGACACTGGATGCACATGTATAGTCATTTCTGATAAGCTGTTCCCTAACCTTAAAGAAACTCATTCCTCTGCTATTCTTTCAGACTACTTGGGCCATACAGACACTTTTCCTACCATCCGTTGTTACATTAGGTCTAAATGGTTCACAGGTTGGTCTAAAGCCGTACTAGCTCCCATCACTTCTTGCTCCGTACTAATAGGTAATGTAAAAGGTGCCATTCTTCCTTCTGAGGTTGACCTTTCATCACCAAAGATGGACATAAGCTTTTCAGATCCTCTTCCTGTAGAGTCAGAGAAGCCCCTCAAAAGTTCAGATGAGACAATGACTCGGAATATTCCTGTGGGGTTAGAAACCAGTGATACTACTCTTGAAAGCGAGATAGTAGAATCACCGGTTCACTTGTTAGATGAAAGTGAGGATATCACCTCCGATACTATAAATGTCTTGACTAGGGCTCAGACCAAAGCCCAGGCTTCTCCTACTGTCCATCCTTTGATTTTCCCTGACTTTAAGCCTTTAGATATATATATATTTACAACGTAATTGCCCTTCTCTTCAGAACTGCCATAATGCAGCTAGACAAAATCAAGTTATCCAAAGGAAAAACTTTTCATATAAATTTGAATATATAAAAGGGATCTTGTGTAAATCAGTATTCAAATTAAATTCAGATGAGATAGACTATTCCATCTTAGTTGTTCCAAGTTAATGCAGAGAGACTGTTCTTAAAATGGCTCATGACCTACCAGTGGCCGGACATTTCTCGCATCGTAAAACCTTAAATAAAATTAGGGAAACCTACTTTTGGCTGAAAATGTCCTCAGATATCACTAGCTATTGTAGATCGTGTAAAGTTTGCCAACTGTCATCCTCCCGAGGTACCAGGCGAGTACCTATGGTAAAAATGCCAATCTTTACGGTACCTTTTGAAAGAGTAGCTATTGACATCGTTGGTCCTTTATCTCCACTTTCATCTGGGGGACATAGATATATATTAACATTAGTTGATTATGCTTCGAGTTTCCCTGAAGCCGTACCCTTAAAGACCATAACTACTACAGAGGTGGCTGAAGCCCTTTTGTCCATCTTCTCCAGAGTTGGCATCCCTAGAGAGATTTTGTCTGACCGTGGGACACAATTCACATCTGACTTAATGCAACATCTCTACCAACTTCTGGGAGTGAAGCCTCTCTTCACAACACCATATCATCCCAGCTGTAATGGGAAGATTGAGCGCCAGCATTCGGTTCTAAAGTCCATTTTAAGGAAACTTTGCTCCCTTAAACCTATGGAGTGGCATCGTTACCTACCCTGTGCTTTGTTCGCCATGAGAGAAGTTCCCAGTGACTCTTTGGGGTTTTCACCTTTTGAATTTCTCTATGGTAGACAGGCCAGAGGTCCATTGTCCATCCTTCATGACTTATGGACTAATGAGGACGTAAAGGCTGAGGTTCAGTCTTCTTATCAGTTTCTCCTTGACCTTAGATCCAAACTTGAGGAGACCTCTGACATAGTTTCAAAAAAACTTAAGCTTGTCAATGGACCAGTACAAAACCTATTTTGATTCCAAAAGTCAGAGGAGAAGTTTTAAAGTAGGGGATGAAGTTCTGGTACTTTTGCCTGTCAAGTCAAATAAATTATTAGTAGCATGGGAAGGTCCATATAAGGTGTTAAAAATTTGTGGGAAGGTTGATTACCTCATAGAAGTCAAGGGGAAACCTAAGCTTTATCATATCAACATCCTTAAGAAATATTACCGGCAATGGCTACGATCTCTACAAGACGGTGTCAACCTCCAGCAGACACCCCAGTATCACTATATATATATATTAGCGTTGAATTCAAATGTCATTTTTTCATTTCATTTTTCATTTTTCTTTCATGTTTCCCTGTTTTATTTTTGCATTAATAAATAATAAAGTGTTTATCTTTGTGAATTATTATTTCTTTTTCTATTCATTAATTTTCCTGAGGAGTCAGCCTTGGTAATACTGTCTGAAGTTGTTACAGGGCTGAGTAAGCCTTCACATTTGTGAATTAATTTTTCAAAGATTTTAGATAGTAGAGGCAGGTTTGATATTAGCATATAGTTGTTCAGTTCAGTTGGATCACCTCCTTTGAGGATCGAGGTAACCCATGCTGTCTTGAGTATGGTTGGGAAGGTGGAAGATTCAATGGATAGACTTGGTATGTCCTCATGTTTTGTCCAATAAACTCAAGATCTGTTAAACTCTTTCAGGGTCAGTCCCTTGTATCATGGGTCTGAAGCCAGTGTCTGTCCCATGGTACAATGCCATGAGCTCAGCTGACTCATATAAGCTGTGAGTGGTGAATTTGGGCCTAGATATGAAAGAATAGGTGTATTTGATAAATGTGCACCACATAAAAAGAAAAATCCTGCGGCACGCAGTGCATGAGAAAAAACTGCAACTGTGTTTTGGTTTAAAATAGTGACTTTGCAGTGTATTTTTGTATGGTTTTTATGGTTGTATTCTTGGTTTCTTAGTCTCTTTTGATAGAACAAAAGATATAGTACAGAAATAGAGATGATTTTGATTAGTTTCAGGAATGAAAGTAGCTTAAAATTGAGTTCAAATTAGCAGAAATGTTCGATTTTTGCCAATATTCTAGAGTACACTTGTCTAATACACATCTAACTGGCCAGTCTTATACACATTAATGCACTGACTACTGAATTATTGATTACAATTATTGTAATCAATAATGTAGTAGTCTGCATAACAGTAAATCTTCTATTTCTGTGTGAGTAAAAAATCAAAATGGAAAACAAGTGTAATATAAGAGAAGCCTGGACACATGACTAATGAACAGAGAAAATGTTATTTTAGTGCCCGGAATGTCTGGATTGTTTATTCTAAACCTTATTCCAAATTAGTCATTTCTTCAATTTGTGTGAAATTGGCCAAATTACCAGTTTCTGATCACTTTATTGGGCAGTTTAAATAGTTGAATGGGCAGTTTCTTGTACTCACTCGATAGACTGGAAGACATACTAGCAAAATAGCTAAGAATTTGGTCAACTGGAACAATGGAATTGACCTAAAATCGGACTCGGAGTGGACAAAATCGCCAATGTGTAAATATCACTGACAGCAAATTTTGCGAAACTATAATTTCTTCAGCTTTCCATCAAATATTGTACTTTTTTGTTTTATTACCTTCAGAAAAAAATTCTCTACCACTTCATAAGAATATTTTTTTTTTTATTTTGTGACCCTGAGAGCAAATTTCAAATAAAAATCAAAACTTTATTTCTTTGCTAAGGTTACAATGTGTGTTTAAATTTCATAATATGACTGGTACAAAGAAAGCCACTATCATGCCAAGACATTTCAAGCAGACTTAACCTAACACTTAAAGAGAGCAGGGGTCGTGACCCTGAGGGCAAGTTTGAGAGCAGGAGTTGCGACCCTGACAGCAAGTTTGAGAGCAGGGATCATGACCCCAAAGGGTTAACTGTACCTGTAATATGACAAATAAAGTTAATTAGTATTCAATTTGCTAAAATTACAAAACCTTGAAAGCCAATACTTACTCATCCTGGCTAAATATGGCTCCAGTTAGAGCATATGGAGTAGATGTATTGACAAGATTGATCATGCTGTTTACTTGTCCATCAGGATAAACATAAACTGTAAGGATGGGTCCAAAAATCTCTTCTGTCATGAGGCGATCATGTGGATCTGTTGTCTGCACAATCGTTGGCTCCACAAAGTAACCAATACTAAAAAATAAGAATATTTCTATTACTCTTTGAAAGAAACAATTACATCTTTTTTTAAGATATTAGCTATCTCCCACCGTGGTAGGCTGACTAGAAAAAAGAGAGGAAAGCTAGCAGATAGAGAGAGAAGACAGAGAAAGAAACACACAGCAGTGTAGTGACACTACCAGTACATGATCAGCAGTGTAGAGTGACACTACCAGTACATGATCAGCAGTGTAGAGTGACACTACCAGTACATGATCAGCAGTGAAGAGTGACACTACCAGTACATGATCAGTAGTGTAGTGACACTACCAGTACATGATCAGTAGTGTAGTGACACTACCAGTACATGATCAGTAGTGTAGTGACACTACCAGTACATGATAAATAGTGTAGTGACACTACCAGTACATGATCAGCAGTGTAGAGTGATACTACCAGTACATGATCAGCAGTGTAGTGACACTACCAGTACATGATCAGTAGTGTAGTGACACTACCAGTACATGATCAGTAGTGTAGTGACACTACCAGTACATGATCAGCAGTGTAGAGTGACACTACCAGTACATGATCAGTAGTGTACTGACACTACCAGAACATGATCACCAGTGTAGAGTGACACTACCAGTACATGATCAGTAGTGTAGTGACACTACCAGTACATGATCAGTAGTGTAGTGACACTACCAGTACATGATCAGCAGTGTAGAGTGACACTACCAGTACATGATCAGCAGTGTAGTGACACTACCAGTACATGATCAGCGGTGTAGAGTGACACTACCAGTACATGATCAGCAGTGTAGTGACACTACCAGTACATGATTAGCGGTGTAGAGTGATACTACCAGTACATGATCAGCAGTGTAGTGACACTACCAGTACATGATCAGCAGTGTAGAGTGACACTACCAGTACATGATCAGCGGTGTAGAGTGACACTACCAGTACATGATCAACAGTGTAGTGACACTACCAGTACATGATCAGCAGTGTAGAGTGATACTACCAGTACATGATCAGCAGTGTAGAGTGACACTACCAGTACATGATCAGTAGTGTAGTGACACTACCAGTACATGATCAGCGGTGTAGAGTGACACTACCAGTACATGATCAGTAGTGTAGTGACACTACCAGTACATGATCAGCAGTGTAGAGTGACACTACCAGTACATGATCAGCAGTGTAGAGTGATAATACCAGTACATGATCAGCAGTGTAGAGTGATACTACCAGTACATGATCAGTAGTGTAGTGACACTACCAGTACATGATCAGCAGTGTAGAGTGACACTACCAGTACATGATCAGCAGTGTAGAGTGACACTACCAGTACATGATCAGCAGTGTAGAGTGATAATACCAGTACATGATCAGCAGTGTAGAGTGATACTACCAGTACATGATCAGCAGTGTAGAGTGATACTACCAGTACATGATCAGCAGTGTAGTGACACTACCAGTGCATGATCAGCAGTGTAGAGTGACACTACCAGTACATGATCAGCAGTGTAGTGACACTACCAGTGCATGATCAGTAGTGTAGTGACACTACCAGTGCATGATCAGTAGTGTAGAGTGACACTACCAGTGTATGATCAGTAGTGTAGTGACACTACCAGTGCATGATCAGCAGTGTAGAGTGATAATACCAGTACATGATCAGCAGTGTAGAGTGACACTACCAGTACATGATCAGCAGTGTAGTGACACTACCAGTGCATGATCAGTAGTGTAGTGACACTACCAGTGCATGATCAGCAGTGTAGAGTAACACTACCAGTGCATGATCAGCAGTGTAGAGTAACACTACCAGTGCATGATCAGTAGTGTAGAGTGACACTACCAGTGCATGATCAGCAGTGTAGAGTAACACTACCAGTGCATGATCAGTAGTGTAGAGTGACACTACCAGTGCATGATCAGCAGTGTAGAGTAACACTACCAGTGCATGATCAGTAGTATAGAGTGACACTACCAGTGTATGATCAGTAGTGTAGTGACACTACCAGTGCATGATCAGTAGTGTAGAGTAACACTACCAGTACATGATCAGCAGTGTAGAGTGACACTACCAGTGCATGATCAGCAGTGTAGAGTGACACTACCAGTGCATGATCAGCAGTGTAGAGTGACACTACCAGTGCATGATCAGCAGTGTAGAGTGACACTACCAGTGCATGGTCAGCAGTGTAGAGTGACACAACCAGTGCATGATCAGCAGTGTAGTGACACTACCAGTGTATGATCAGCAGTGTAGAGTGACACAACCAGTGCATGAGCAGCAATGTAGTGGCACTACCAGTGCATGCTCCACAATGTAGAGTGACACTACCAGTGCATGACCAGCAGTGTAGAGTGACACTACCAGTGCATGACCAGCAGTGTAGAGTGACACTACCAGTGCATGACCAGCAGTGTAGATTGACACTACCAGTGCATGATCAGCAGTGTAGAGTGACACTACCAGTGCATGATCAGCAGTGTAGAGTGACACTACCAGTGCATGATCAGCAGTGTAGTGTGACACTACCAGTGCATGATCAGCAGTGTAGAGTGACATTACTAGTGCATGATCAGCAGTGTAGAGTGACACTACCAGTGCATGATCAGCAGTGTAGAGTGACATTACTAGTGCATGATCACCTATGTAGAGTGACACTACTAGTGCATGATCACCTATGTAGAGTGACACTACTAGTGCATGATCAGCAACGTAGAGTGACACTACCAGTGCATGATCAGCAGTGTAGAGTGACACTACCAGTGTATGATCAGCAGTGTAGTGACACTACCAGTGCATGATCAGCAGAGTAGAGTGACACTACCAGTGTATGATCAGCAGTGTAGTGACACTACCAGTGCATGATCAGCAGTGTAGAGTGACACTACCAGTGCATGATCAGCAGTGTAGAGTGACACTACCAGTGTATGATCAGCAGTGTAGTGACACTACCAGTGCATGATCAGCAGAGTAGAGTGACACTACCAGTGCATGATCAGCAGTGTAGTGACACTACCAGTGCATGATCAGCAGAGTAGAGTGACACTACCAGTGTATGATCAGCAGTGTAGTGACACTACCAGTGCATGATCAGCAGTGTAGAGTGACACTACCAGTGTATGATCAGCAGTGTAGTGACACTACCAGTGCATGATCAGCAGTGTAGAGTGACACTACCAGTGCATGATCAGCAGTGTAGTGACACTACCAGTGCATGATCAGCAGTGTAGTGACACTACCAGTGCATGATCAGCAGAGTAGAGTGACACTACCAGTGCATGATCAGCAGAGTAGAGTGACACTACCCGTGCATGATCAACAGTGTAGTGACACTATAGTGCATGATCAGCAGTGTAGAGTGACACTACCAGTGCATGATCAGACTTTTAGAGTGACACTACTAACACACAATCTGCAGTGTAGAGTGATGCTACTAGTGCATGATCAGCAGTGTAGTGACACTACCAGTGCATGATCAGCAGTGTAGAGTGACACTACCAGTGCATGCTCCACAATGTAGAGTGACAGTACCAGTGCATGACCAGCAGTGTAGTGACACTACCAGTGCATGATCAGCAATGTAGAGGGACACTACCAGTGCATGATCAGCAGTGTAGAGTGACACTACCAGTGCATGATCAGCAGTGTAGTGTGACACTACCAGTGCATGATCAGCAGTGTAGAGTGACACTACCAGTGCATGATCAGCAGTGTAGTGTGACACTACCAGTGCATGATCAGCAGTGTAGAGTGACACTACCAGTGCATGATCAGCAGTGTAGTGTGACACTACCAGTGCATGATCAGCAGTGTAGAGTGACACTACCAGTGCATGATCAGCAGTGTAGTGACACTACCAGTGCATGATCAGCAGTGTAGTGACACTACCAGTGCATTATCAACAGTGTAGAGTGACACTACCAGTGCATGATCAGCAGTGTAGAGTGACACTACCAGTGCATGATCAGCAGTGTAGTGACACTACCAGTGCATGATCAGCAGTGTAGAGTGACACTACCAGTGCATGATCAACAGTGTAGAGTGACACTACCAGTGCATGATCAGCAGAGTAGAGTGACACTACCAGTGCATGATCAGCAGTGTAGAGTGACACTACCAGTGCATGATCAGCAGAGTAGAGTGACACTACCAGTGCATGATCAGCAGTGTAGAATGACACTACCAGTGCATGATCAGCAGTGTAGAGTGACACTACCAGTGCATGATCAGCAGTGTAGTGACACTACCAGTGCATGATCAGCAGAGTAGAGTGACACTACCAGTGCATGATCAGCAGTGTAGTGACACTACCAGTGCATGATCAGCAGTGTAGTGTGACACTACCAGTGCATGATCAGCAGTGTAGTGACACTATAGTGCATGATCAGCAGTGTAGAGTGACACTACCAGTGCATGATCAGTGTTTTAGAGTGACACTACTAACGCACGATCAGCAGTGAAGAGTGATGCTACTAGTGGATGATCAGCAGTGTAGAATGACACTACCAGTGCATGATCAGCAGTGTAGTGACACTACCAGTGCATGATCAGCAGTGTAGAATGACACTACCAGTGCATGATCAGCAGTGTAGAGTGACACTACCAGTGTATGATCAGCAGTGAAGAGTGACACTACCAGTGCATGGTCAGCAGTGTAGTGTGACACTACCAGTGCATGATCAGCAGTGTAGTGTGACACTACCAGTGCATGACCACCAATGTAGTGATGTCAGCATAATTGCTGATCCCTGTGTTATATAGCATAGCATATTAGTATTGTCCATGTGCTTTAGATAGGAGATCCCTTGTAGGCCTGTGACTTTGTGTGACGTCACGGGATGCACATGTGTAGGCTCGTACCTCTGCCCCGGCCTCACTCGGCGGCAGAGCATCCAGACTAGAACACGGCAAGGCTGGGCTCCATTCCTCATCATCTCAGTCTGACAATATATGTTAACCATCCAACAAGTGTGTCTACCTTCAACCCTCGATATCTCCATTTAAGAACCCCTACGATAGTGACACTATAGTGCATAATCAGCAGTGTAGAGTGACACTACCAGTGCATGGTCAGCAGTGTAGTGTGACACTACCAGTGAATGGTCTGCAGTGTAGTGTGACACTACCAGTGCATGATCAGCAGTGTAGTGACACTACCAGTGCATGAGCAGCAACGTAGTGGCACTACTAGTGCATGATCAGCAGTTTAGTGACACTATCAGTGCATGATCATTATAGTGACACTACCAGTGCATGATCATTATAGTGACACTACCAGTGCATGATCAGCAGCATAGAGTGACACTACCAGTGCATGATCAGCAGTGTAGAGTGACACTACCAGTGCAAGACCTGCAGTGTAAAGTGACACTCTTGTCTGACACTGTGCTTAGGAGTTTCACACTCTAGCACTTCTAAAAACATTGCTGGGATCTATAAATAATTTGTACATATTTATGGACAATAGTATGCGACCAAGGCAAGTGAACGTGTTCACCTGTCAGTGTGTTTGTGACTATCTGCTTAGTATTTCCATACCTAATATTAGTGTCAGAACAAAGACTGGCTACGAAATCACAAGAACTACTATAAACTGTAATTGTTAGAACATTAAAATAATGTAAATTAGAAAAAAACACGAGACAAAAAGGTATATCAGGAATACCTCTGAAAGTGGCAGGACTCCATGTTGCTGTCACATGAGCATCCAGTGCCGAGTTTGCCACTTTATATCTCATAAGTATTGCTCTAATTTTTTTTTTTTTTTGTATTTTACACAGAAAATTGCCAGCAGTTTAAAAAAAATCAAAATATTTGGAGTGCTAGTAGTAAAAATGAATATGAACATTTGGACAGTTAACCCGTAAACGGTCCAAACATATATATACGTTTTTTCAACATTTGAAAGTATGTAAAAAAAAGTATATCTTCTTTTTGTTTTTCTACATTTGAAAATGTGTAAAAAAACTTTGATCTACTTGTTTTTTGTTATATTTGAAAATGTGTAAAAAAAACTTAGATCTACTTTTGTAGCACTACACATGTGAACGTAGATCTGCTTGGACCATTTATGGGTTAAAGAATTAAATAAGTGTCATAACTGAATTACTCTCTGCACAATCTCTTTTTCTTCTCAGTGTCAAGAATGATATGAATGGCAGATTCACCAAGAACAGCTGCACATGCAGTCTGCATTATGTTTGATCCAACTCTAATCATGTACAGTGGACCCCCGCATAACGATGGCATCACATAGCGATTTTTCCGCATACCGCTTACTTTTATCGCAAAATTTTTGCCGCGCATACCGATTAAAAACCCGCTCACCGATTTTCGTCCGAGACGCGTCCAATGTGCCCTCAGCCAGCCTCACATGTGCCGCCCGTCCCATTGTTTACCAGCCAGCCTCCGCGGTAACATCCAAGCATACACTCGGAATATTTCGTATTATTACAGTGTTTTCGGTGCTGTTTCTGGAAAATAAGTGACCATGGGCCCCAAGAAAGCTTCTAGTGCCAACCCTGTGGTAAAAAGGGTGAGAATTAGTATGGAAATTAAGAAAGATTTTGAAGGGTTTGGGGCTAACCCTGAGAAGCCTATGCCAGTTGTGGAATCCATTGTGCCTACTTCAAAGATTAAGGAAATGTGTGCACAGTGGGTTGAACTGCAAACCTTTATGGATGAAAATCACCCTGACACAGCTGTTGCAAGCCGTGCTGGTGACTATTTCAATGACAATGTTGTGGCCCATTTTAGACAAATCGTAAAGGAACGGGAGGTACAGAGCTCTATGGACAGATTTGTTGTGCGACAGAGGTCCAGTGACTCTCAAGCTGGTCCTAGTGGCATTAAAAGAAGAAGGGAAGTAACCCCGGAAAAGGACTTGCTACCTCAAGTCGTAATGGAAGGGGATTCCCCTTCTAAACAGTAAGAAGATAATGCTCTCCCCTCCTCCCATCCCATCAATCATCACCAGATCTTCAATAAAAGTAAGTGTCATGTAAGTGTGCATGCCTTTTTCAGTTTGTGTGTATTAAAATTAATATTTCATGTGGTAAAAAAATTTTTTTTTCATACTTTTGGGTGTCTTGCACGGATTAATTTTATTTCCATTATTTCTTATGGGGAAAATTCATTCACATAACGATTATTTCGCATAACAATTACCCCTCTTGCACGGATTAAAATCGTTAACCGGGGGTCCACTGTATAGAGTTTAACATTTAATTTTCTAAGTACAGTGGACCCCCGGTTAACGAACTTTTTTCATTCCAGTAGTATGTTCAGGTGCCAGTACTGACCGAATTTGTTCCCATAAGGAATATTGTGAAGTAGATTAGTCTATTTCAGACCCCCAAACATACACGTACAAACGCACTTACATAAATACACTTACATAATTGGTCGCATTTGGAGGTGATCGTTAAGCGGGGGTCCACTGTATCTCAAGTATCATTAATATTCTTTGTGGGTACCATTATTAATATCAAGAGAAAAGATGGGGTGATGATCTAAAATTTTTCTAACAGAACACAGGGTCAGTCACATAACATTTTCTAAAAGTCAGCTTAAACAATGGCCTCACTAGCTAGACCAGACTAATATGGAGTACAAAATTACCTACCACCCGCTCACCTTCCTGCCCAACTGCCAGCCTGCCCACCAGAGTTTTTGCTCATTTTTCTCCAACTTTACACAAATTGCAGTAGGACCCCCCATATCTGTGGGCGATACATTCCAAGGGCCTGCTGTGGATACTGAAATGTGGACAGTAGCAAACCTTATACATGTACAGTGGACCCTCAACCAGCGATAGCATCGATTAACGATAAATCTGACTAGCGATACATTTTAACGCAAAAATTTTACCTTGACTAGCGCTTAAAAACCCGACCAGCGCTATTCGTTCCGTACGAGACGCGTCCACTTTGGCCTGAGCACGCCTCACTTGTCCCGTGAGTGCCAGTGTTTACAAGCCAGCAGCCAGCCACCGCGGTCGCTTCCAAACATAAAACTGGAACATTTCATATTATCACAGCCTTTGTAGTGATTGCACCAGCAAAATAAGTCACCATGGGCCCCAAGAAAGCTTCTAGTGCCAGCCCTACAGCATAAAGGGTGAGAATTACTATGGAGATGAAGAAAGAGATCATTGCTAATTATGAAAGTGGAGTGCGTGTCTCTGAGCTGGCCAGGTTGTATAATAAACCCAAATCAACCATCGCTACTATTGTGGGCAAGAAAACGGCAATCAAGGAAGCTGTTCTTGCCAAAGGTGCAACTATGTTTTCGAAACTGAGATCGCAAGTGGTAGAAGATGTTGAGAGACTCTTATTGGTGTGGATAAACGAGAAACAGATAGCAGGAGATAGCATCTCTCAAGCGATCATATGTGAAAAGGCTAGGAAGTTGCATGACGATTTAATTAAAAAAATGCCAGCAACTAGTGATGTGAGTGAATTTAAGGCCAGCAAAGATTGGTTTGAGAGATTTAAGAAGCGTAGTGGCATTCATAGTGTGATAAGGCATGGTGAGGCTGCCAGTTCGGACCACAAAGCGGCTGAAAAATGTGTGCATGAATTCAAGGAATACATAGACAGTGAAGGACTGAAACCTGAACAAGTGTTTAATTGTGACGAAACAGGCCTGTTTTGGAAGAAAATGCCAAGCAGGACCTACATTACTCAGGAGGAAAAGGCACTCCCAGGACATAAGCCTATGAAAGACAGGCATACTCTATTGATGTGTGTCAATGCTAGTGGTGATTGCAAAGTGAAGCCTTTATTGGTGTATCACTCTGAAACTCCCAGAGTGTTCAGGAAAAACAATGTCCTCAAGGCTAATTTGTGTGTGCTGTGGAGGGCAAACAGTAAGGCATGGGTCACTAGGGAATTTTTTTTATGACTGGTTACACCATGCATTTGCCCCCAATGTGAAAAATTACCTAATTGAAAAGAAATTAGACCTTAAGTGCCTCCTGGTATTAGACAATGCTCCTGATCATCCTTCAGACTTGGCAGAGCGACTTTCTAGGGACATGAGCTTCATTAAGGTGAAGTTTTTGCCTCCTAATACCACTCCTCTCCTGCAGCCCATGGACCAGTAGGTCATTTCCAACTTCAAGAAACTGTACACAAAAGCTATGTTTGAAAGGTGCTTTGTAGTGACCTCAGAAACTCAACTGACTCTAAGAGAGTTTTGGAAAGATCATTTTACCATCCTCAATTGTGTAAACATTATAGGTAAGGCTTGGGAGGAAGTGACTAAGAGGACCTTGAACTCTGCTTGGAAAAAACTGTGGCCAGAATGTGTAGACAAAAGGGATTTTGAAGGGCTTGAGGCAAACCCTGAGAATCCTATGCCAGTTGAGGAATCCGTTGTGGCATTGGGGAAGTCCTTGGGGTTGGAGGTTAGTGGGGAGGATGTGGAAGAGCTGGTGGAGGAGGACAATGAAGAACTAACCACTGATGAGCTGCTAGATCATCTTCAACAGCAAGAGGCCACACATGAGGAAACTGCTTCGGAGGAGGGGATAGAGAAATTGAAGAAGTTGCCTACTTCTAAGATTAAGGAAATGTGTGCAAAGTGGCTTGAAGTGCAAACCTTTTTTGATGAAAATCACCCTGACACAGCTACTGGAAGCCGTGTTGGCAACCTGTACACTGACAATGTTGTGAACCACTTTAGGAAAGTCATAAAGGAACGAGAGGTACAGGTATCTATGGACAAATATGTTGTGTGACAGAGGTCCAGTGACTCTGAAGCTGGTCCTAGTGGCATTAAAAGAACAAGGGAAGTAACCCCAGAAAAAGACTTGCTACCTCAAGTGCTAATGGAAGGGGATTCCCCTTCTAAACACTAAGAAGATCAATGGTCTCCCCTCCTCCCATCCCATCAATCATCACCAGATCTTCAATAAAGGTAAGTGTCATGTAACTGTGCATGTCTTCTTCAGTTTGTGTGTATTAAAATTAATATTTCATGTGCATAAATTTTTTTTTTCAATACTTTGGGGTGTCTTGCATGGATTAATTTGATTTCCATTATTTCTTATGGGGAAAATTAACTTGACTAACGATTATTTCGATTAACGATGAGCTCTCAGGAATGGATTAATATCGCTGGTTGAGGGTCCACTGTATATAAGTCCTATACATACCTATTATAAACTTCAGTTGATAAATTATGCACACAGTAAGTGGAGAATTACCACTTTCACTGACAAGAAGCACTTCACAGCTTTCCTTAGGTTTTGAAGAACTGTCAGCTTCTCTACTTTTGCACATAACAGGGCCATTGTTATGCAAAATTAACCCTTTCAGGGTTTCGGCCATACTAGTACATGTATGCTTACG
This sequence comes from Cherax quadricarinatus, assembly GCF_038502225.1. Taxonomy (NCBI): domain Eukaryota; kingdom Metazoa; phylum Arthropoda; class Malacostraca; order Decapoda; family Parastacidae; genus Cherax; species Cherax quadricarinatus. Next base: position 49,023,780 of record NC_091308.1, on the reverse strand, counting down.
CGAAGGGGTTTTTGACGTACTAGTACGTATAAATTCTAGCGCCTTCAAATCTCGCGGGAAAAGGCTGGTAGGCCTAGATGTGAGAGAATGGGTTTGTGTGGTGGGTGTGCGCAGTAGAAAAAAAATCTGGGTCCCAGTGGCGCACTGTGGGAACGCCATTTTAGTCTTTGTCCACCATGCCTCACAGTAAGAAGCTCCTCACTCCTCGGCGAATTGGGACACTTTTGTTCCCCAGTGACAGTTCTAATACAGATGGAAGTGCCAGTGAAGATGAGTTTCAAGGTTTTGGTGAGGTTTTGACTGAAACTAATGACCATAATATCGGTAATAGTGAGGAAAACCCAGACGACCCTCAGCCTTCCACCTCTGGTGCTGGGCCGTCTTGTTCACGCTCAGTTGTACCAGAATCAAAGAAGAAACTCCTATTTTCCCAAATCCCAGACTCATATACGACGATATATGTGCTCTGGTAGTGTGCCATATGCTATTCCAAGGGGAAGGAGTACATCTCGGAGTACATCCCATGGCTGTAACAGGAACTGACAGTGAAAATGAGGATGATACTGTTGCAATTGGGATGGAAAATGTGCATGGTGGTGGTAGTGGTGGTGACAGCCGTAAGGCACCAGCAGTGGGCCATGCTGCCACCCACACCGCTGCCTCAGCTGATCTACAACAAAAGCCACCATCCCCCACCCACCCACCACACCAGCCTCCACAACCACAACCACCTGTCATTGTCCAGTACCCACCAGCAGACCGCACTTGGGATAGGCAGGAAGCTGTCAATTTTGTTCCAAATCCCCACCAGTTTGATGACAGCCAAAGTGGAATACGGCCATGTTGTACACTGGGAAACAATGCCAGTGAACTGGAATGTTTTGAGTTATTCTTTGACGAACCCCTGATCGAAGTACTGTCATGGAAAGCAACACATACTTCGAGTACACCATGGCAAACACAATGCTTTCACCAAAATCACGTCTACACCAGTGGGAGGAGACAACTGTGGCTGAGATGTATCTTTTCTTTGCCACAATAATGCTTATGCCACATGTGTATAAGCACAGTGTGAAATCATACTGGTCAACAGACCGCCTGATTGCAACCCCAGGTTTCAGTGATATAATGCCAGTTAATCGATTTGTGCTACTGTTAGGTATGCTTCACTTCTCAGACAAAACCAGGCCTGACAGAAACGACAGGTTATATAAGATTAGGTATGTGTTTGTGTATCTGAAAGAGAAATTCAATATGTATTTTTATCCCTTCAGGAAGCTTGTAATTGACGAGTCTTTGATTCTGTTCAAAGGAAGACTCTCTTTCAAGCAGTACATACCAAGCAAGAGGAAACGCTTTGGTATAAAGTTGTCTGTGCTTTGTGATTGTTACAGTGGTCTGGTATTGGATATTATTGTGTACACTGGAAGTCATACATTGCAAAATACCAGGAAGTTATTGGGCATCTCTGGTGATGTGGTTAGAACAATGACAGAACCATACCTTGCTATGGGGCATATATTATATACAGATAACTGGTACTGGATTTATCAGTTAAAAATAGGAGAGGAGAGTTATTAAATGGAGAGTTAGAGGTATTGGGAAGATGGAGGGAATATTTTGAGGAATTGTTAAATGTTGATGAAGATAGGGAAGCTGTGATTTCGTGTATAGGGCAAGGAGGAACAACATCTTGTAGGAGTGAGGAAGAGCCAGTTGTGAGTGTGGGGGTAGTTCGTGAGGCAGTAGGTAAAATGAAAGGGGGTAAGGCAGCCGGGATTGATGGGATAAAGATAGAAATGTTAAAAGCAGGTGGGGATATAGTTTTGGAGTGGTTGGTGCAATTATTTAATAAATGTATGGAAGAGGGTAAGGTACCTAGGGATTGGCAGAGAGCATGCATAGTTCCTTTGTATAAAGGCAAAGGGGATAAAAGAGAGTGCAAAAATTATAGGGGGATAAGTCTGTTGAGTATACCTAGTAAAGTGTATGGTAGAGTTATTATTGAAAGAATTAAGAGTAAGAAGGAAAATAGGATAGCAGATGAACAAGGAGGCTTTAGGAAAGGTAGGGGGTGTGTGGACCAGGTGTTTACAGTGAAACATATAAGTAAACAGTATTTAGATAAGGCTAAAGAGGTCTTTGTGGCATTTATGGATTTGGAAAAGGCGTATGACAGGGTGGATAGGGGGGCAATGTGGCAGATGTTGCAGGTGTATGGTGTAGGAGGTAGGTTACTGAAAGCAGTGAAGAGTTTTTACGAGGATAGTGAGGCTCAAGTTAGAGTATGTAGGAAAGAGGGAAATTATTTCCCAGTAAAAGTAGGCCTTAGACAAGGATGTGTGATGTCACCGTGATTGTTTAATATATTTATAGATGGGGTTGTAAGAGAAGTAAATGCGAGGGTCTTGGCAAGAGGCGTGGAGTTAAAAGATAAAGAATCATACATAAAGTGGGAGTTGTCACAGTTGCTCTTTGCTGATGACACTGTGCTCTTGGGAGATTCTGAAGAGAAGTTGCAGAGATTGGTGGATGAATTTGGTAGGGTGTGCAAAAGAAGAAAATTAAAAGTGAATACAGGAAAGAGTAAGGTTATGAGGATAACAAAAAGATTAGGTGATGAAAGATTGGATATCAGATTGGAGGGAGAGAGTATGGAGGAGGTGAATGTATTCAGATATTTGGGAGTGGACGTGTCAGCGGATGGGTCTATGAAAGATGAGGTGAATCATAGAATTGATGAGGGGAAAAGGGTGAGTGGTGCACTTAGGAGTCTGTGGAGACAAAGAACTTTGTCCTTGGAGGCAAAGAGGGGAATATATGAGAGTATAGTTTTACCAACGCTCTTATATGGGTGTGAAGCATGGGTGATGAATGTTGCAGTGAGGAGAAGGCTGGAGGCAGTGGAGATGTCATGTCTGAGAGCAATGTGTGGTGTGAATATAATGCAGAGAATTCGTAGTTTGGAAGTTAGGAGGAGGTGTGGGATTACCAAAACTGTTGTCCAGAGGGCTGAGGAAGGATTGTTGAGGTGGTTCGGACATGTGGAGAGAATGGAGCGAAACAGAATAACTTCAAGAGTGTATCAGTCTGTAGTGGAAGGAAGGCGGGGTAGGGGTCGGCCTAGGAAAGGTTGGAGGGAGGGGGTAAAGGAGGTTTTGTGTGCGAGGGGCTTGGACTTCCAGCAGGCATGCGTGAGCGTGTTTGATAGGAGTGAATGGAGACAAATGGTTTTTAATACTTGACGTGCTGTTGGAGTGTGAGCAAAGTAACATTTATGAAGGGGTTCAGGGAAACCGGCAGGCCGGACTTGAGTCCTGGAGATGGGAAGTACAGTGCCTGCACTCTGAAGGAGGGGTGTTAATGTTGCAGTTTAAAAACTGTATTGTAAAGCACCCTTCTGGCAAGACAGTGATGGAGTGAATGATGGTGAAAGTTTTTCTTTTTCGGGCCACCCTGCCTTGGTGGGAATCGGCCAGTGTGATAATAAAATAATAAAATAACTGGTACACAAGCCCCACACTCAGTCAATTTTTGCAATTGAACACGACAAATGTGTGTGGCACAGTGCATGCAAATCGAAAACATATGCCCAGGTTTGACGCTGGCACTCGTAGAGGTGAGGTGCAGGCATTTGCTGCCAATGACATCATGGCATTTCGGTGGCAAGACAAACGAGATGTCACACTGTTGTTATCAGTTCACCCTAATGAAATGGCAGACACTGGCAGGCAGCATAGAGAAAGCAATGAACCCATTTTAAAACCTGCAGCTGTGATGGACTACACCCTCAATATGCGTTCAGTGGACAAATGTGACATGCAGATTGGGTTTGCTGATTGTGTTCGCAAGAGTTATAAGTGATACATAAAACTCTTTTTCCATCTTCTTGACATTTCCATGCTCAATGCTTATAATATGTATAAGATGAGGACCAGAAACAAACGACCATACGGCGAATTCTGGTTGTCTGTCATCAGACAAATAGTATTCAAGTACCAAGGAGCAACACCTGCAATAGACCGCCCACCAAATTTTCAACAACTCCTTCTCGTTTGAAGCATGGTGATCACTTCCTTGTAAAACTGCCTGCTACTGCTTTCAAGAAAAAGGCTCAGAAGAGGTGTTACGTCTGTGCACATACAAAAAAACGCCCACAACAATGCAGAGACACTTGTTTTATGTGTGAGGAGTGTAAAACTCCACTGTGCATAACACCATGTTTCAAAGAGTTCCACAGGCTGCAGAACTTCTAGAAACATTCCCTGTGACTGTATATGTGTATATAAAATATAGAAAAATAGTAATAAACAACATTTCATATCGTTTGTTTGTGTAAATATTTTCTGTAAACAAAACAATGACAACAGTGTTTATGCCATTATTGTGTAGTATTGAAAAAGAAATAACTTACTAAATACTAATCGTACTGGTCATATTGGAAAAAGAAAAATTAAAAAATAATAGAAAATAGTACATAAAACACTAAATAAAAGAATACCGGGTGACGGCAGTCGGCGATGTTACCACATGATGCTCATTTTTGGTAAACTTCACGCTTCCATATCTCGGTAAGTATTGATGGTAAAAATTTTTTGTTTAGCCTATAATGTTTAGAAAAAAACAGTTTTTTCATAAGAAAAAATAATTTTTTTTTTTTTTAAATTTGGCCGACCCTGAGAACAAGTCTCTGATGGGGCCTGTCGACCCTGAAAGGGTTAAGAGGTATTTTTGGGCCACAGTGAACCATGGATAACTGAAACCTAGGATACCAAATCAGTGGATACAGGGGTTCTACTGTGCATTGTGCTTTTTTGGTGATTTTTCTGCAGACATTGAATGCAGACGATGTTTTTCAACCACATTTTACTGAATTTGCATATTAAGGGGTTGTGTTAATCAAGGGTTTACTATTAAATGACAATTATTGATAGTTGATTTCTACAGAGCATCAGTCAATTTATTTCCACAGGATACATGATTTGTGCAAAATTGGATGATATTACGTATCTCACATGGAAAGTCCTTGAGTTATGCAGAGCATTTCTGGCAAGCTTAAACCTATGTCTAGAAGGACTATAATATTTTATATACATATATGTAAACTAAGACAATACAGGTCCTCCATCACAAATCTGGCATCATTGGAACCTGTAGTGTGCCGGATTACTGAGTTTGCCAGATTACAGAGTGGTTAGGTTAGAATACACTTAATAAAATTAACCAACTTGACTTACACAAAGTTCATTGAACATCGGCAAAAATCGAACATTTCCGCTACTTTGAGCTCAATTTCAAGGTACTTTTCATCATGAAAGCAATCAAAATCATATCTATTTCTGTAATATATCTTCCATTCTATCAAATGAGTCCAAAAAAATGAGAATACAACCATACAAACCATACGAAAATATACTGCAAAGAGGCGGCTAATGGCTGAAAAGTGAACTCCCTTATTTATCGTCCGTCTTTTTTATTTTTGTTGTACGTTAAGAAGCATCTTTCCATCATACATTTCCCAAGTTTCGACGAGATAGCCCAACAAACAACCAAGAAAAAAAAAATATTTACCAAAAATCATATATGGCAAGCCCAAGCCAGGTACTGGAAATAAGCCACTTTGTCTGACTTTTCTGGGTTATCCTTGATTCTCTATACATACACTGCTATGTATGATAATCTATGTAACTGTATTTGTGTATACCTGAATAAACTTATTTACTTCTAGTCTGTAAACTGAGTACAAGACACCGCCCATTCACTTATTTCAACCACCCAATACAGTGGTCAGAAATTGGCAATTTGGCCGATTTCACACAAATTTCAACAGATGTCCATTTCAAAATAGGGTCCAGAATAAACAATGCAGACATTCCTGGCACTAAAATAACACTTTCTTTGTTCATTAGTCATGGCTACAGGCCCCTCTTATATTATTCTTGCTTACCATTTGGAATTTTTATTCACAAAAAAAAAAAAAAAATAAAAGATTTACTGTTATGCAGACTACTGCATTATTGTAATAATTGTATAAATAATGTCAGTCCATTCTTGACTCTGTATTGGAATTTGGACTGGCAGGTGGACAGGTATTGGACGGTGACGTCATTTGTTTACTCTTGAGCTTCGCTAAAGAATAGAACATTTCGCTACTGTGAGCGCAATTTCAAGGTACTTTCCATCATGAAAGCAATCAAAATCATATCTATTTCTGTAATATATCTTTCATTCTATCAAATGAGACTGAAAAAATGAGAATATAACCATAACAACCATACAAAAATATACTGCTAAGCTGCCGCTAATGGCTGAGAAGTGAACTCCGCTATTTATGGTCTGATTTCTTTCATTTTTGGTGTACGTGAAGAAGTATCTTTCCATCATACATTGCCCAAGTTTGAATAAGATAACCCAACAAACAACTGAGAAAATAATAATAATAATAATAATAATAATAATAATAATAATAATAATAATAATACAGTGGACCCCCGCATAGCGAACGCCTTGCATAGCGAACAATCCGCATAGCGAACGCTTTGTTCGCTAAAATTTTGCCCCGCATAGTGGACAAAAACCCGCTCAGCGACCTTCGTCCGAGACGCGTCCAATGTGGGCCCTCAGCCAGCCTCACATGTGCTGCCCGTCCCATTGTTTACCAGCTAGCCTCCGCGGTAACATTCAAGCATACACTCGGAATATTTCGTATTATTACAGTGTTTTCGGTGCTGTTTGTGGAAAATAAGTGACCATGGGCCCCAAGAAAGCTTCTAGTGCCAACCCTACACCTCAAAGGGTAAGAATACCCATTGAAATTAAGAAAGAGATCATTGATAATTATGAAAGTGGAGTACGTATCACCGACCTGGTCAGGTTGTACAAGAAACCAAAATCAACCATCGCTTCTATTGTGGGCAAGAAAATGGCAATCAAGGAAGCTGTTGTTGCCAAAGGTTTAACTGTGTTTTCGAAACAAAGATCGCAAGTGATGGAAGATGTTGAGAGACTGTTATTGGTGTGGATAAATGAAAAACAGTTAGCAGGAGATAGCGTCTCTCAAGCGATCATATGTGAAAAGGCTAGGAAGTTGCATGACGATTTAATTAAAAAAATGCCTGCAACTAGTGATGATGTGAGTGAATTTAAGGCCAGCAAAGGTTGGTTTGAGAGATTTAAGAAGCGTAGTGGCATCCATAGTGTGATACGGCATGGTGAGGCTGCCAGTTCGGACCACAAAGCGGCTGAAAAATATGTGCATGAATTCAAGGAGTACATAGAAACTGAAGGACTGGAACCTGAACAAGTGTTTAATTGTGATGAAACAGGCATGTTCTGGAAGAAAATGCCAAGCAGGACCTACATTACTCAGGAGGAAAAGGCACTCCCAGGACATAAGCCTATGAAAGACAGGCTTACTTTGTTGATGTGTGCCAATGCTAGTGGTGATTGCAAAGTTAAGCCTTTATTAGTGTATCACTCTGAAACTCCCAGAGCGTTCAGGCAAAAGAATGTCCTCAAGGATAATTTGTGTGTGCTGTGGAGGGCAAACAGTAAGGCATGGGTCACTAGGGAATTTTTCTATAACTGGTTACACCATGCATTTGCCCCCAATGTGAAAGATTACCTAACTGAAAAGAAATTAGACCTTAAGTGCCTCCTGGTGTTAGACAATGCCCCTGGTCATCCTACAGACGTGGCAGAGCGACTTTATGGGGACATGAGCTTCATTAAGGTGAAGTTTTTGCCTCCTAATACCACTCCTCTCCTGCAGCCCATGGACCAGCAGGTCATTTCCAACTTCAAGAAACTGTACACAAAAGCTCTGTTTCAAAAGTGCTTTGAAGTGACCACAGACACTGGATTGACTCTAAAAGAGTTTTGGAAGGATCACTTTAATATCCTCAGTTGTGTAAACCTTATAGGTAAGGCTTGGGAGGGAGTGACTAAGAGAACCTTGAACTCTGCTTGGAAGAAACTGTGGCCAGAATGTGTAGACAAAAGGGATTTTGAAGGGTTTGAGGGTAACCCTGAGAGGAGTAGTATACCAGTTGAGGAATCAATTGTGGAATTGGGGAAGTCCTTGGGGTTGGAGGTTAGTGGGGAGGATGTGGAAGAGTTGGTGGAGGAGGACAATGAAGAACTAACCACTGATGAGCTGATAGATCACCTTCAAGAGCAAGAGGCCAGACCTGGGGAAACTGGTTCAAAGGAGGGGAGAGAGAAATTGAAGGAATTGCCTACTTCAAAGATTAAGGAAATGTGTGCAAAATGGCTTGAAGTGCAAACCTTTTTTGATGAAAATCACCCTCACACAGCTATTGCAAGCCGTGCTGGTGACTGTTACAATGACACTGTTGTGAACCACTTTAGACAAATCATAAAGGAACGAGAGGTACAGGCCACTATGGACAGATATGTTGTGCGAAAGAAGTCCAGTGACTCTGAAGCTGGTCCTAGTGGCATTAAAAGAAGAAGGGAAGTAACCCCAGAAAAGGACTTGCTACCTCAAGTCCTAATGGAAGGGGATTCCCCTTCTAAACACTAACACTCTCTCTCCCCTCCTCCCATCCCATCAATCATCACCAGATCTTCAATAAAAGTAAGTGTCATGTAATTGTGCATGCCTTTTTCAGTTTGTGTGTACTAAAATTAACATTTTTTTGTGGTAAAAAATTTTTTTTTTCATACTTTTGGGTGTCTTGCACGGATTAATTTTATTTCCATTATTTCTTATGGGGAAAATTAATTCGCATAGCGAACATTTCGCATAACGACCAGCCCTCTTGCACGGATTAAGTTCGCTATGCGGGGGTCCACTGTAATATCTTTATTTACTACACGTACATGTACAAGGTATACAGGCCTAGCTGACATAAGTAAGTAAGTTTATTCAGGTATACACAAATACAGTTACATAGAATTATAATACATAGCAGCATATGTGTAGAGAACCTAGGATAACCCAAAAAAAGTCAGACAGAGTGACTTATTTCCATTGGGGTCCTTTTACCTTATTATTATAATATAAATGTTATAACATGTTCTTATTATTCTATAATGAAGATAACATCTTATTATCATTCTAAAAAGGCTATCTACTACACGAGGGTCATTAAGACTATCTACAATACGAGGGTCACTATCTAAAATACGAGTGACATACTACAGTGTACAGAAAGGCACTTGTTATGCTGAGTATTTCAAGAAAATTAGGTCAGTATTTCAAGAAAATTAGTTCAGTGTCCCAGGATAACACCCACACTAGTCAGCTAACACCCAGGTACCCATTTACTGATGGGTAAACATAGACAACAGGTGTAAAGAAACACGCCTAATGTTTCTACCCTGGCTGGGAATCCAATATTTACAAAAAATCATATATGGCTAATGCAAGCCAGGTACTAGAAATAAGCCATGTTGGCTTTTTTGGGTTATCTTAAGTTCTCTACACATATGCTGCTTTGTGTGATAATCTATAGAGAGAAAATAACTTTTTTGTTTCATGTTTATGGTGGAGTACGAGTGTATATCATAGTTAGCCCTGTGCTATACTCCGTTTTCTCTAATACAGTGGACCCCCGGTTAACGATATTTTTTCACTCCAGAAGTATGTTCAGGTGCCAGTACTGACCGAATTTGTTCCCATAAGAAACATTGTGAAGTAGATTAGTCCATTTCAGACCCCCAAACATACACGTACAAACGCACTTACATAAATACACTTACATAATTGGTCGCATTCGGAGGTAATCGTTATGCGGGGGTCCACTGTATAAGCCACCAAGACAAGGATAGGAGAATGGCATTTGTTTACCATATCCTCTTCATAACTTTGTCGAACTGCTCGGTGTTATGCCAAATATTATTCATTCTGGAGTATTTAACATGTTTTATGTTTATATTGTTTCTCATGTCATGATCAATTGTGATAGGCAAATAAGCTGTAGTGTTGATATTAGCGTAATAATAAAGCATATTCTCCTGCATCATGAGACTGAGCTCATGACAACCGACACTGGCTTCAAAGCCACCTTATCTTTAATGGATAATGTACTGTGTAGGTGCTTTACATAATGAGAAGCATTTCTTTTATTCATTGGAACCATGGCTAGGGCTAAAAGTAAGCAGGTTAAAACAATAAATGGAGAAAAAGAAATTGGAATGACTTATGCAGCAAGTAGCGCCACCAAACAGTACCAGCAGGTTGGTGTGGCGACCCTGGAAATTTTAAATTATGCTAGCCAAAATTAGTGCCGAATAACTGAAGGAACCGAATAACTGATTGCCGGATTTGTGATGGCAGACCTGTATGACAATTTACTCTAACATTTGTGAAGGTTATTAACCCTTTCAGGGTCGGTGCCGTTATTGTACGCATAAAATCTAGCGCCTTCAAATCGAGCAGAAGAAAGCTGGTAGGCCTACACATGAAAGAATGGGTCTGCATGGTCAGTGCATGCAGTATAAAAAAAAATCCTGCACCACACAGTGATTAAGAAAAAAAAACTGACCATGTTTTTGGTTTAAAACAGCGACTTTGTAGTGCATTTTCGTATGGTATTTATGGTTGTATTCTCATTTTCTTGGTCTAATCTGATAGAATAGAAAATAGTATATGACAGAAATAGGGATGCGTGTGATTGGTTTCACGATGAAAAGTATCTTGAAACTGAGCTCAAACGTAGCGGAAATGTTCGATTTTTGCCGATGTTCAAGAGTAAACGAATCATGCCACGCATCCAATACACGTCAATTGGTTAGTAATATTCTTTCACAATTGTACTGATATTATTTATACCAATTTTACAATAATCCAGTAGTCTGCAAAACAGTAAATCTATTTTTTGAGAGAATAAAAATTCAAAATGGAAAGCAAGAGTAATATAAGACGGGACTGGAGACATGACTAATGAACAGAGAATATGTTATTTTAGTGCCAGGAAGGTCTGTCTTGTTTATTCTGGACCCTATTTTGAAATTGGCATCTTTTGAAATTTGTGTGAAACTGGCCAAATTGCCAAATTTTTACCACTTTACTGGATAGTTGAAATTGGTAAATGGGTGATTTATTGTACTCATTAGACAGAAGAAATGTAGTTCTAGCAAAGCAGCTATGATTTTAGTTGACTGGAACATTGGAATTGGCTGAAAATAGGGCTCAAAGTGGGTAAAATTGCCTATGCGTAAATACCGTCAAGAGGGCTAACTTCGTGAGAGCATAATTCCATAAGCTTTCCATCAAATTTGATACTTTTGGTGTCACTACCATTGGGAAAAGATTCTCTATCATTTCACAAAATAATTTTTTTTTTTTTTTTAATTTTTCGACCCTGAGAGCGAGTTCAGCATCGGGGGTCTGAACTCTGAAAGGGTTAAGAATGTTGGTCAAATCCAAATGCAGACACAAATCTATATTTCAGTATTATCACACAGGACATACAATAAACTGAAGGTCCAAAGTATGCAGAGTATCTCAGGCAAAACTATACTACACTTAACCTTTAAACGGTCCAAACGTATATATACGTTCTTATGCGTAGTGCCCCAAACATATTTTTTTTTTTTAACAAGTCGGCAGTCTCCCGCCGAGGCAGGGTGACCCAAAAAAGAAAGAAAATCCCCAAAAAGAAAATACTTTCATCATCATTCAACACTTTCACCTCACTCACACATAATCACTGTTTTTGCAGAGGTGCTCAGAACACAACAGCTTAGAAGCATATACCTATAAAGATACACAACATATCCCTCCAAACTGCTAATATCCCAAACCCCTCCTTCAGAGTGCAGGCATTGTACTTCCCATTTCCAGGACTCAAGCCCGGCTATATAAAAATAACCGGTTTCCCTGAATCCCTTCACTAAATATTACCCTGCTCACACTCCAACAGATCGTCAAATCCCAAATACCATTCGTCTCCATTCACTCCTATCTAACATGCTCACGCACGCTTGCTGGAAGTCCAAGCCCCTTGCCCACAAAACCTCCTTTACCCCCTCCCTCCAACCTTCTCGAGGACGACCCCTACCCCGCCTTCCTTCCCCTACAGATTTATACGCTCTCCATGTCATTCTACTTTGAGCCATTCTCTCTAAATGACCAAACCACCTCAACAACCCCTCTTCAGCCCTTTGACTAATACTTTTATTAACTCCACACCTTCTCCTAATTTCCACACTCCGAATTTTCTGCATAATATTTACACCGCACATTGCCCTTAGACAGGACATCTCCACTGCCTCCAACTGCCTCCTCACTGTTGCATTCACAACCCAAGCTTCACACCCATATAAGAGTGTTGGTACTACTATACTTTCATACATTCCCTTCTTTGCCTCCATAGATAACGCTTTTTGTCTCCACATATACCTCAACGCATAACTCACCTTTTTTCCCTCATCAATTCTATGATTAACCTCATCCTTCATAAATCCATCCGCCGACACGTCAACTCCCAAGTACCTGAAAACATTCACTTCTTCCATACTCCTCCTCCCAATTTGATATCCAATTTTTCTTTATCTAAATCATTTGATACCCTCATCACCTTACTCTTTTCTACGTTCACTTTCAACTTTCTACCTTTACACACACTCCCAAACTCATCCACTAATTTTTGAAATTTTTCTTTAGAATCTTCCATGAGCACAGTATCATCAGCAAAAAGCAACTGTGTCAATTCCCATTTTGTATTTGATTCCCCATAATTTAATCCCACCCTCCTCCCCAACACCCTAGCACTTACTTCTTTTACAACCTCATCTATAAATATCTATAAATATATTTGTTATAAACCCAGGAAAGAGACAATTGTGGAAGTGGTTGATTGTGCACTTCGGTGATGCTGCCAGACAGCAGTACCCAGTGTGACGTCATCGCACTTTATGTCAAGGCTGGTGAACCAACCTCAGACAGTGTATCCACTACTGCCCACTGAGTCTGATGGCCTCATGCAGTGTGTTCACTACAGCCCACTGAGTCTGACGGCCTCAGAATTATCTGACGGCCGCATTCAGTGCACTCACAACATAGTGTGTTCTGCACAGCACTGAGAGTGAAGACCTTATACCTAGTGAGTTTAGCACAGCTTCACAGCTTGACTTTGCTGATAACATCTCCTGCTGACAACAAATGTTTCCTGCTGGGAACTTGGACTTAGTTTCCTGATGGCAGTGACTGGACTTAGTTTGCTGCTGAGAACGATTGGACTTCGTTCCTGAAGGCATCGAATAACTTGGTTCCTGTTGACTACGACTGGACAGTTTCCTGATGGCAGTGACTGTACTTAGTCATATGGCCTCCACAACGGTGTTGGTGACAGACACTGCAAGTCGTCTTGTGTACACGATGTGTTATAACGCGGAGATAAGGGCGTCTTGTGGACACAGTAGCGAAAGAGCGTAGATTTACACAGTGACAAGGGTGTCTTGTAGACACGGTAGCGAAGGTGTGTAGATGTACATGGAGCCAAGGGTATCATGTGGACACAGTTGAGATGGTGTGTTATAACGCTGAGAAAGGTGTTTTGTGACACTGTTGCAATGGTGTTGTGTATCATAGTTGACACGGGTGTTTGTGATATTGTAGTCAATTATGTGTCAGTTGTGACACGGGTGATATTGTAGTAATGTGATGTTAGTAACGGATAGTCTTGTTTGTGATATGGTGCTGTGTAATGTGATAATTCTAGTCGTGTATCTGATATTGTAATGTGATAATGAGACCAAAGAATACACTGTTATGTCTTTTATAATGTTCATATTTTATAATTTACTAGTAAAGATTAAAAATATTGTGTATTTTTGTACTCCCGGACAAATATTCTTATTACAGTTTGGATGATGGGCTAAGAATAATATGGTAATTAACAGGCTAGTTGAAGCTTTAATCATCCAGATTGTAATATTATAATAATATTAAACAACCATGGTGACATTACACATCCCTGTCTAAGACCTACTTTTACTGAGAAGTATTCTCCCTCTCTTCCACACACCCTAACCTGAGCCTCACTATCCTCATAAAAACTCTTTACAGCATTTAGTAACTTACCACCTATTCCATATACTTGCAACATCTGCCACATTCCTCCCCTATCCACTTAATCATATGCCTTTTCTAAATCCATAAATGCAATAAAAATTTCCCTACCTTTATCTAAATACTGTTCACATATATGCTTCAATGTAAACACTTGATCTACACATCCCTACCCACTCTGAAACCTCCTTGCTCATCCGCAATCCTACATTCTGTCTTACCTCTAATTCTTTCAATTATAACCCTACTGTACACTTTTCCTGGTATACTCAGTAAACTTATTCCTCTACAATTTTTACAATCTCTTTTGTCCCCCTTCCCTTTATATAAAAGGAGTATACATGCTCTCTGCCAATCCCTAGGTACCTTCCCCTCTTTCATACATTTATTAAACAAAAATACCAACCACTCCAACACTATATCCCTCCCATCAGTTCCCAGATCCCATCAGTTCCAGCTGCTTTACCCCCTTTCATTCTACGTAATGCCTCATGCATCTCCCCCACACTCGCATCCTGTTCTTCTTCACTCCTAAAAGATGGTATACCTCCCTGGCCAGTGCATGAAATTACCGCTTCCCTTTCTTCATCAACATTTAAAAGTTCCTCAAAATATTCTCACCATCTACCCAAAACCTCCATCTCCCCATCTACTAACTCCCCTACTCTGTTTTTAACTGACGAATCCATTCGTTCCCTAGACTTTCTTAACTTGTTTAACTCACTCCAAATTTTTTCTTATTTTCATTAAAATTTCTTCACAGTGCCTCTCCCACTCTATCATCAGCTCTCCTTTTGCACTTTCTCACCACTCTCTTCACCTTTCTTTTACTCTCCATATACTCTACTCTTCTTATAACACTTTGTAAAAACCTCTCATAAGCTACCTTTTTCTCTTTTATCAAACCCTTTACTAAGTTTACTTCATCATTCCACCAATCACTCCTCATTCCTCCTGCACCCACCCTCCTATAACCACAAACTTCTGCCTCACATTCTAATACTGCATTTTTAAAACTATTCCAACCCTTTTCAACCCCCCACTACTCATACTTGCACCAGCCCACCTTTCTGCCAATAGTTGCTTATATCTCACCTGAACTTCCTCCTCCCTTAGTTTATACACTTTCACCTCCCTGTTGCTTGTTGTTGCCATTTTCCTCTTTTCCCATCTACCTCTTACTCTAACTGCAGCTACGTTTTATTTTTCCTGCCTTCAAATTTGGCACGATTGGCCTGAGATGCCTTGTCAGCATAGAATGGGTCCTAACACTCAGTGTGCGCGGTATCAAAAAAATCTGGGACCACTTAGTACCTTGTGGGAGTGCCAGTTAAATTGAGTGCCAGCTAGAGCAAACAGTGCAGCAAACACCAAGGATTCACTGATGTAATGTCATATTAACACTCGTCTTTTGAGAGGAAAGTGATGTTAACCCCAAGTTTAGGGTCTGTCTATCTCTGTATCTCTATCTCTGTCTATCTGTCTCTGTATCTCTTTCAATCTGTTTCTCTCTTTCTGTCTATCTCTGTCTCACAGGTACACATGAATACAGGTATACATAGTGTAAATTACCTAGGATAACCCAAAAAATCCAGACAAAGTGCTATACTCTGCTTGAAGATGTGAGTAAAGGTGATGATGCAGTCTTGTGGCTCTCTCTGAGACAGAGAGCTAGATGGATAGACAGATAGACAGAGAGCTTGACAGACAGACATGTTTGTGTACCAGCTAAAAAGTGAAGGCGATGCTCATCAAATATCACCTCTAATATTTTCTTATCTGCTGCACGCTCCCCCACCCTCGT
This sequence comes from Cherax quadricarinatus, assembly GCF_038502225.1. Lineage (NCBI taxonomy): Eukaryota > Metazoa > Arthropoda > Malacostraca > Decapoda > Parastacidae > Cherax > Cherax quadricarinatus. Next base: position 49,007,935 of record NC_091308.1, on the reverse strand, counting down.
GTATGCTCATTAACCCTTTGAGGGTTTCGGCCGTACTAGTACGGCTTACGACCCAGGGTTTTTGACGTATTAGTACGCCTAAATTCTAGCGCCCTCAAATCTAGTGGAAGAAAGCTGGTAGGCCTACATATGAAAGAATGGGTCTATGTGGTCAGTGTGCACAGTACAAAAAAAATCCTGCAGCACACAGTGCATAATGAGAAAAAAAAAATTTGACCGTTTTTTTGGAATAAAACAGCGACTTTGCACTGTATTTTCGTATGGTATTTATTGTTGTATTCTAGTTTTCTTGGTCTCATTTTATAGAATGGAAGACATATTACAGAAATTGAGATGATTTTGACTGGTTTTACAATGACAAGTACCTTGAAATTGAGCTCAAAGTAGCAGAAATGTTCGATTTTTACCAAAGTTCAAAAGTAAACAAATCATGCCATGCGTCCAATACACGTCAACTGGTGAGTCTAATATTCTTTTGCAAGTGTGCCAATATTATTTATACCATTTTTTACACTAATGCAGTAGTCTGCATAACAGAAAATCTTCAATTTTTTGTGAGAATAAAAATTCAAAGTGGAAAGCAAAAGAATGTAAGAGGGGCCTTGAGACGTGACTAATGAACAAAGGAAATGTCATTTTAGTGCCAGGAATGTCTTTCTTGTTTATTCTGGACCCTATTCGGAAATTGGCATCTTTTGAAATTTGTGTGAAATTGGCAAAACTGCTAAATTCTGACCACTGTACTGGATAGTTGAAATTGGTAAATAGATGGTTTCTTGCACTCATTCGATAGAAAAAAAATGGAGTTCTAGCGAAATATTCATGTTTTTTGTCGACTAGTGCAGTGGAATTGGCCGAAAATGGGGCTCAAAGTGGGCAAAATCGCCGATACGTAAACATCGCCGAGACCGCTAACTTCGCAAGAGCATAATTCCGTAAGTTTTCCATCAAATTTCATAATTTTGGTGTCATTATGATCGGGAAAAGATTCTCTATCTTTTCATAAGACAAAATTATTTTTTTTTTAAATTTGGCCGACCCTGAGAACGAGTCTCGGAGAGGGCCTGTCGACCCTCAAAGGGTTAAACATCAGCTCTTATCAGTTATCTAATCTTATCATGTTACTGTCAGGGGTGGACTTTGATTTTCATGCTTCCTCCCCCTCCTCCTCCTCCTCCTCCTCCTCCTCCTCTTCCTCCCCCTCCTCCTCTTCCTCCCCCTCTTCCTCCCCCTCCTCCTCCCCCTCCTCCTCCTCCCCCTCCTCCTCCTCCTCCTCCTCCCCCTCCTCCTCCTCCTCCTCCTCCCCTCTTCCTCCTCCTCCTCCTCCTCCTCCCCCTCCTCCCCCTCCCCCTCCTCCTCCTCCTCCTCCCCCCTCCTCCTCCTCCTCCTCCCCCTCCTCCTCCTCCTCCCCCCTACTCCACCTCCTCCTCCTCCCCCTCCTCCTCCTCCCCCTCCTTCAATCCTCCTCCTCCTCCTCCTACTCCTCCTCCTCCTCCCCTCTTCCTCCTCGTCCTCCTCCTCCTCCCCCTCCTCTTCCTCCTCCCCCTCCCCCTCCTCCTCCTCCTCCCCCCTCCTCCTCCTCCTCCTCCTCCTCCCCCCTCCTCCACCTCCTCCTCCTCCCCCCTCCTCCACCTCCTCCTCCTCCCCCCTCCTCCACCTCCTCCTCCTCCCCCTCCTCCTCCTCCCCTCCTCCTCCTCCTCCCCTCCTCCTCCTCCTCCTCCCCCTCCTCCTTCTCCCCCTCCTCCTTCTCCCCCTCCTTCTCCCATTCCTCCTTCTTCCTCTCCTCTTTCTCCACCATCTCCTTCTCCTCCATCTCCTTCTCCTCCTCCTCCATCTCCTTCTCCTCCTCCTCCTCCATCTCCTTCTCCTCCTCCATCTCCTTCTCCTCCTCCTCCTCCATCTCCTTCTGCTCCTCCTCCTCCATCTCCTTCTGCTGCTCCTCCTCCTCCATCTCCTTCTTCTCCTCCTCCTCCATCTCCTTCTCCTCCTCCATCTCCTTCTCCTCCTCCATCTCCTTCTCCTCCTCCATCTCCTTCTCCTCCTCCTTCATCTCCTTCTCCTCTTCCTTCATCTCCTCCTCCTCCTCCTTCTTCTCTTCCTCCTCCTCCTCCTTCTCCTCCTCCTCCTCATTATTATATACTTCCACATATCCAAAACATTGCTGGGACATATAAATACTTTGTATATATTCCAAGATAATAGTAAATGGTTAAGGCAGGTGTAAATGTCCACCTGTCAGTGTGTTTGTGACAATTTGAGTACAATTTCAGTACCTAATACTAGTGTCAGAACAAAGATTGGTTATAAAATGACAAGAACTACTACAAATTGTAATTATCAGAACATAAAAATTACATAAAATATGAAAAATAGAAAAAAAGGTATATAGGCAACACTTCTGCAAGCGGCAGGACTGGATGTTGCTGTCACATGAGCATCCAGTGCCAACTTCTCGGCCTCATATCTCGGTAAGTACTGACCCTATTTTTTTTTGTTCTAAAACATGTCAAAAAATGTGTTCTTTTCTTCTATAATTTTTTTTTTTTTCAAAATATTCAGGGCACTGCGTGAGTGAACGTATATATACGTTTGAACCATTTAAGGGTTAAATTTTACTCTGGCAATTCACAATAAAAATCACGAAAGCATATATAACTGTCTAGTTTAGCAGAGTGAGTGATACTAGTTACTTAAATTATAATACAGAATATGCCTCCTTGTTCATCTGTCATCCTACTCTCAGTCTTACTCTTAATTCTTTCAATAACCATACTAGGTATGTATACCCTACAACCATACTAGGTACGTATACTCAACAACCATACTAGGTACGTATACTCAACAACCATACTAGGTACGTATACTCAACAGACTTATTCCCCTATAATTTTTGCACTCTCTTGTGTAAAGGCAAAGGAGGCAAAAGAGTGCAAAAATTATAGGGGAAAAAGTCTGACAAGCATACCTGGTAAAGTGTATGTTAGAGTTATTATTGAAAGAATTAAGAATAAGACGAAGAGTAAGGACAGCAGATGAACAAGGAGGCTTTAGGAAAGGTAGGGGGCGTGTAAACCAAGTGTTTACATTGAAACATAGGTGAACAGTATTTAGATAAGGCTAAAGAGGTTTTTGTGGCATTTATGGATTTGGAAAAGATGTATGACAGGGTGGATAGGGAGGCAATGTGGCAGATGTTGCAAATGTATGAAATAGGAGGTAGGTTACTGAAAGCAGTGAAGAGTTTTGACAAGGATAGTGAGGCTCAGGTTAGAGTATGTAGAGAGAGGGAGATTATTTCCCGGTAAAAGTAGGCCTTAGAGAAGGATGTGTGATATCACCATGGTTGTTCAATATATTTATAGATGGTGTTGAGGATAACAAAAAGATTAGGTGATGAAAGATTGGATATCAGATTGGAGGGAGAGAGTATGGAGGAGGTGAATGTATTCAGATATTTGGGAGTAGACGTGTCAGCAGATGGGTCTATGAAAGATGAGGCGAATCATAGAATTGATGAGGGGAAAAGGGTGAGTGGTGCACTTATGAGTCTGTGGAAACAAAGAACTTTGTCCTCGGAGGCAAAGAGGGGAATGTATGAGAGTATAGTTTTACCAATGCTCTTATATGGGTGTGAAGCATGGGTGATGAATGTTGCAGCGAGGAGAAGGCTGGAGGCAGTGGAGATGTCATGTCTGAGGGCAATGTGTGGTGTGAATATAATGCAGAGAATTCGTAGTTTGGAAGTTAGGAGGAGGTGCGGGATTACCAAAACTGTTGTCCAGAGGGCTGAGGAAGGGTTGTTGAGGTGGTTCGGACATGTAGAGAGAATGAAGCGAAACAGAGTGACTTCAAGAGTGTATCAGTCTGTAGTGGAAGGAAGGCGGGGTAGGGGTCGGCCTAGGAAAGGTTGGAGGGAGGGGGTAAAGGAGGTTTTGTGTGCGAGGGGCTTGGACTTCCAGCAGGTATGCGTGAGCGTGTTTGATAGGAGTGAATGGAGACAAATGGTTTTTAATACTTGACGTGCTGTTGGAGAGTGAGCAATGTAACATTTATGAAGGGGTTCAGGGAAACCGGCAGGCCGGACTTGAGTCCTGGAGATGGGAAGTAAAGTGCCTGCACTCTGAAGGAGGGGTGTTAATGTTGCAGTTTAAAAACTGTAGAGTAAAGCACCCTTCTGGCAAGACAGTGATGGAGTGAATGATGGTGAAAGTTTTTCTTTTTCGGGCCACCCTGCCTTGGTGGGAATCGGCCAGTGTGATAATAATAAAAAATAATTGTAAGAGAAGTGAATGCTTGGGCGTTGGCAAGAGATGTAGGGCTAAAAGATAAAGAATCTAACACAAAGTGGGAGTTGCCACAGTTGCTCTTTGCTGATGACACTGTGCTTTTGGAAGATTTTGAAGAGAAGTTGCAGAGGTTGGTGGATGAGTTTGGTATGGTATGTAAAGGAAGAAAATTAAAAGTGAATATAGGTAAGTGTAAAGCGATAAGGATAACAAAATAATTAGGTGACAAAAGACTGGATATTAGATTGGAGGGAGAGAGTATGGAGGAGGTGAATGTACGTATTCAGATATTTAGGAGTGTATGTGTCAGCAGACGGGCCTATGAAAGATGAGGTGAATCACAGAATTAACGAGGGGAAAATGGTGAGTGGTGCACTCAGGAGTGTGGAGATAAAAAACTTTGTCCATGGAAGCAAAGAGGGGAATGTATGAGAGTATAGTTATACCAACACTCTTATGTGGGTGTGAAACATGGGTGGTGAATGCTGCAATAAGGAGAGGGCTGAAGGCAGTGGAGATGTCATGTCTGAGGGCAATGTGTGGTGTGAATATAATGCAGAGAATTTGTAGTTTGGAAATTAGGTGGTGGTGTGGGATTACCAAAACTATTATCCAGAGGGCTGAGGAGGGGTTGTAGAGTTAGTTCCGACATGTAGAGAGGAGGGAACAAAACAGAATCACTTCGAGAGTGTATAAATCTGTAGTGGAGAGAAGGCGGGGCAGAGGTCGGCCTAGGAAAGGTTAGAGGGAGGGGGTAAAGGAGGCTTTGTGTACAAGGGGCTTGGACTTCCAGCAAACATGCACGAGCATGTTAGATAGCATTGAATGGAGACAAATGGTTTTTAGTACTTGACGGCCTGTTGGAGTGTGAGCAAGGTAACATTTAGGAAGGGATTCAGGGAAACTGGCAGGCCAGACTTGAATCCTGGAGATGGGAAGTACAGTGCCTGCATTCTGAAGGAGGAGTGTTAATGTTGCAGTTTTATAACTGTAGTGTAAGCGTGCCTCTGGCAAGACAGTGATGGAGTGAATGATGGTGAAAGTTTTTCTTTTTTGTGCCACCCTGCCTTGGTGGGAGACAGCTAATGTGTTAATAAAAAACAAAAATACAGTACTTGTTTATATACACATATAAAAAAAAAATATAGTACTTGTTTACATAGGCATATAACTTCTTCTTTCAACAAACCGGCCATATCCCACTAAGGCAAGGTAGCCCCCCCCCAAAAAAAAAAAACAAGAGTTTCTCTTTTAAACTTTAGTAATGTATACAGAAGGGTTTGCTAGCTCCTTGCTCCCTGCAAGTTAGTCGCCTCTTACAACACGCATGACATTCAGAGGAAGAATTCTGTTCAACTTCCACATGAAGATAAGAGAAAATAAACAAGAACAAGAACTAGTAAGAAAACAGAAGAAATCCCAGAGGGGTGTGTATATACATGCTTGTACATGTATTATACACATACATATATACATTGTACAAACATACACAGATACAAATAAAGCAGGCTTAGAAGCAACTGAATGGAAGCCAAAGGAAACATTAACACTGCTGGCCATGTAAGTAGTACATACAATTCCACAACCATTACAACCACCTGTAGACAGAAATTCGCTTTACACTTTAAGGGAAGTTTCTTATGTCAAGTTTTGTTAAATCTAATTACTAATTTAAGATAATTCAAATCCTCTCACCTGTCATCATATTTTCCACCAGCAATTATGGAAGTTTTGGATGAAGCCTTTGCATGTTCAATGTATCCAGTGATACGTTTAAATGCTTTAGCATCAATCACAGCTGACATGAAGGAGTCAGGCTCTCTGACATCACCAACCTTCAACTCTTTTTGTACGCTCAACAATTTTTCTTTTATCTGCAAAAGAAAAAATTTTAATGGCATTAACTGATCAGTAAAAAAAGTGAAGAACAAAAAGGTCTCTTACCACCCCAAGTATGATCAGAACTTACAAACAAGTGTTTAATGTAATTAAATTTACAAACTGAAAAGAAAGAATTCAACTGTTTAAGTTGAGAACCTTCTTTGTATTTGAAAATTACTGATTTTATATAAAAAGTAGCTAAGGAGAGATAGATTTTAACTTTACCTCTGGCCACAGTGATTCAGGGAAGTAGGCACGAGAACAAGCTGAGCACTTCTGCCCACAATACTCAAAGGCTGAACGAATAGTGCCATTAACAACTGAGGTAACATCAGCAGATGGATGAACAAGGTGATAATTCTTACCCCCACACTCCCCAACCAGGCGAGGGAAATTTCTCATGTTGGGCAAGTTTTCACCCACCTGCGCCCACAGTCGCTGGAAGGTTCTGTACAAACATTACAAACACAAATTAACCACAAAATTACTGCACCAATATTCCCGTATTTTCATGTTTACTGTACTGCCCCATGCCTACTTTTGAACAATGAAATTTAGCACTCATATCCAGCATCAAAAACTGAACAACTTTTTTTCAACATTTCGGCCATCTCCCACTGAGGCAGGGTGACCCAAAAAAAAAGAAACACTTTCACCATCATTCACACAATATCACTGTCTTTGCAGAGGCACCTAGATATGACAGTTTACCCCTCCTTTAAAGTGTGGGCACTGTACTTCCCACCTCTAGGACCCAAGTTTGGCTAACCGGTTTCCCTGAATCCCTTCACGAAACATTACCCTGCTCACACTCCAACACCTCATCAGGTCCCCAAAACCATTCGTCGCCATTCACTCCTATCTAACACACTCACACATGCCTGCTGCATGTCCAGGCCCCTTGCACACAAAACCTCTTTTACCCCCTCCCTCCATCCTTTCCTAGGATGACCCCTACCCCTCCTTCCCTTCACTACAGATTTATACACCCTCCAAGTCAACCTATTTTGCTCCAACCTCTCTAAATGACCAAACCTCAACAACTGATCTTCAGCCCTCTGAATAATACTTTCAGTAACTCCACACCTCCTAATTTCCACACTACGAATTCTCTGCATAATATTTACACCACACATCACCCTTAGACATGACATCTCCATTGCCTCCAGTCTCTTTCTCACTCCAGCATTTACAACCCATGCTTCACACTCATGTAAGTGTGTTGGTACTACAATACTCTTGTACATTCCCTTCTTTGCCTCCATAGATAATGCTTTTTTGTCTCCACAGATACTTCAATGCACCACACACCCTTATCCTTCATGAATTCTATGGTAAAACTCATCCTTCATAAACCTATCTGCTGACAAATCTACTCCCAAATATCTGAACACATTCACTTCTTCTATACTCCCTCCCTCCAATGTGATATCCAATTTTTCTTTACCAAGCTTGTTTGATACCCACATCACCTTATTCTTATACAGTGGAACCTCTACTTGTGAGTTTAATCTGTTCCATGACCTTGCTTGCAACTGGATTTGCTCGTTTGCAGAGTCAGTTTTCCTCATTTAAATTAATTGAAATGCAATTAATCCGTTCCAGTGGAATTCTGTACTTCAATAATTTCACTAATATCAACTCTATGGCTTACTTATCTATCTCATTTCATCTAATATGACATACAGTGGACCCCAGAGTTTCGTGATTAATCCATTCCAGAAAGCCCGCCGAAGGTCGAAATTCACGAAACTCGAAACCATTTTCCCCATAAGAAATAATGGAAATAAAATTAATCTGTTCCAGACACCCAAAAATATTAAAACAAAATATTTTTTTTCAAATTAAATAAAGATTTACATAATGAAAACAATCAGAAATCAAGTACATGCATTTAAAATAAATAATAACATTACACTTACCTTTACTGAAGACTTCTGGGTGGATGGAAGATGGGAGAAGGTAATAGGAGGAAGGTGTACACTATTGTTTGGAAGGAGAATCTCCTTCCATTAGGGCTTTAGGTAGCAAGTCCTGATCTGGGGTTACTTCCCTTCTTTTAATGCCACTGGGAACAACTTGAGAGTCACTGGACCCCTGGCGCACAAAATATCTATCCAGAGAGGTCTTTTTCTGGCGTTTCTTTAAGATTTCCCTGAAGTGGGACACAACACTGTCACTGTACATGTTGCAGATACGGCTTGTTTCAGCTTGGTCAGGGTGATACTTTACAACAAAACTTTGCAACTCATTCCACATTCCACACATGTCCTTAACCCTTTGACTGTTTCAGGCCTCTCTCTGAAACTGTCATTCTATGTCGCCAAATATTCGAAAAAAAAAAAATTATTTTTTCTTATGAAAATGTTAGGAATATTTTTACTAGTGTTTTCAGCCTAAAAATAAATTTTTGCCATCAGTACTTACCGAGATATAGAGCCGCAAAGTTTGCAGAAATTGACGTGCGTACAGCAACAGCGGCGAGTGCCGCCCACCCGGTATTCTTTTATTTACTCTAATTCAAAGGTTTCTTGCATTTTTCAATATTTTTCTGTTCCAGGTAACTTATGTGGCCTGTGAGACCAATGTAAGGTGCATTCTTCAAATATACACTCATTGTTTACAACACAATAACAGAACAAACTTTATCACTATTAGTTTGTGTATACACTTTGTTTACACAAACAAACAATACAAAACAATGTTTATTACTATTGTTCCATAATATATATACATATGTACAGTCACTAAACACGTTCCTAGAACTGCTGCAGCTTGTGGAACTCTTTGAAACATGGGTATATGCAGAGGGGCACTTCACACTCCTCACACACAAAACGAGTGTCTCTGCGTGTTTGTGGGCGTTTTGTGGTATGCATACATACATAACACCTCTTCTGAGCATTTTTCTTGGCAGCAGTAGGAGGCAGTTGTATGGGGTAGTGATCACCAGGCCTCATACGAGATGATGTCTGTGGGCGCTGGTCTATTGTAGGAGTTGCTCCTTGGTACTTTGCAATTGTCTGATTACTGACAGGCAAAATTCACCATATTTTGGTGTTTTGTTGGTCTTCAACTTGTATATGTTATAAGCATTTAGCATAGAGATATCAACAAGATGGAAAAAAAGTTTGATATACCACTTATAACTCTTGTGTACACAGTCTGCAAACCCAATCTGCATGTCACATTTGTCCATTAAGCGCATATTGAGGTTGTAGTCCATGACAGCTGCAGGCTTTAGAATGGGTTCATTGGTCTCTCTGCTGTCCCTGCCACTGGGTACCATTTCCTTTGGGTGAACTGATGTCAACAATGTGACATCACGTTTGTCATGCCACCGAAATGCCATGATGTCATTGGCAGCAAAGGCTTGCACCTCACCTCTGCGAGTGCCAGCGTCGAACCTTGGCATATGTTTGCGATTACCACGCACTGTGCCACACACATCTGTCAAGTTCACTCGCAAGAAATCACTGAGTAAGGGGCTTGTGTACCAGTTATCAGTAAATAACATATGCCCCTTACCAAGATATGGTTCCATCATTGTTTGAACCACATCACCAGAGATACCCAATAACTTCATGGTATCTCTCAAAGTATTACTGCCAGTGTACACAGTAATATCCAAAACTAGACCACTTTTGCAATCACACAGTACAAATAGCTTTATACCAAAGCGTTTCCTCTTGTTTGATATATATTGCTTGAATGAGAGTCTTCCTTTGAATAAAATCAAGGACTCATCAATAACAAGCTTCCTGAAGGGATAAAAATACATGCAGCACTTTTGTTTCAGGTACATAAACACATTTCTTATCTTATATAACCTGTTGCTTCTGTCAGGCCTGGTTTTGTCTGAAAAGTGTAAAATACGTAACAGTATCAGGAAACGATTGACACCTATAATGTCACTAAAACCTGGAGTTGAAATCAGGCGATCTGTTGTCCAGTATGTGGTGACAGTGTGCTTATACACATGTGGCATAAGCATTATTGTGGCAAAAAACAGGTACATCTCTGCCACAGTTGTCTCCTTCCACTTGTGTAGCCGTGATTTTGGTGAGAGAATTGTATTTGCCATGGTGTAATCAGAGTATGTGTTTGTTTCCCTGACAATGATGTCCATCAGGGGTTCATCGAAGAATAACTCAAAGCAGTCCAGTTCACTGGCATTGTTCCCAAGTGGACAAGATGGCTTTATTCCACTTTGTGTTTCATCAAAGTCATGGGGACTGGGAACAAACTCGTCACCGTCCTGCCAATCCCAGATGCGGTCTGCTGGTGGGGTCTGGATATTGTACCGTGGTTGTGGTTGTGCAGGTTGTGGTTGTGCAGGTTGTGGTGGTGCAGGTTGTGGGAGTGTGGGGTAGGGTGAGGCTGGTTGTTGTGCTGAGTCAGGCGCGTGGGTAGTAGCGTGGCCCGGTGATGGTGCCACATGGGCCGTGCCACCCTCACTATCACCACCACTGCCTCCTCCCTCACTGTCACCATTCATACCCATCGTTACAATATCGTCATCTTCACTATCATGTCGTGGTGTAGGGCCACGGGATGTGCTCCCAGAGTTTCTCCTTCCCCTTGGAACAACAAATGAAACACTACCAGACCGCATGCTACGTCGTACATACTGCCGCTTCACTGGGGAATATTCACTCTCACTGTCACTAGAACTGCTTTCAATGACCTTGAAATCACTATCACTATCACTATCACTGCTATCATCTGGGTGTTGTACACGACCAAATAGTTTCCTCTTTCGTCCTGGTACAGGCGAACGTGAACAAGCCAGCACAGCACCAGAGGTGGAAGGTTGTGGGTTATCTGGGTTTTCGTCACTAATTACATTATCCTGGGCACTTTTTTCGGTAACACTCACTTCAAAACCCTGGAATTCACTGTCACTGACATTTTCATCGCTGTTAGAGCAATCACTTGGGAACAAAAGACCTCCAATCCGCCGAGGAGTGAGGAACTTCTTACCGAGAGGCATGGTGAAAATGGACTGACAACATGGCGTTCCCACAATGCACCGCTGGGTCCCAGATTTTTTTCACAGGGTGCACACCAACCACTGAGACCCATTCTCTCCCGTGTAGGCCTACCAGGCCTTTGGCGCTTGATTTGAAGCCGCTAGAATTTGTACGTCAGAAACATTGGCTCGTAAGACGTATTTATACGTCGGAAACAGTCAAAGGGTTAATCACTGAAGAAGGCACCTCATCCACTCCCTCTTCCTCCTCCTCTGAAGCAAGTTCCTCGGCTGTGGTCTGATGCTGTTCCAGCTGAAGCTCTTGCAGTTCATCAGTGGTTAGCTCTTCCCTGTGGTCCTCCACCAACTCTTCCACATCCCCGTCACTCACTTTATTTACCAAAGGGCTTGCACTAGCTTTACTTGGGTCCATGATGACTTATTTAACAGTTGCAAGCACAAAAAACATTGGATTATTATGAAATGTATTGTATGAACCCACGGGGTGATGGTCATGTGTTGGTAAACAATGGCACACTGAGCGTGAATATCATGGGAGACTGGCTTTGTGTGCGCGGTGGCGGGCGGACGGGTACCGGATAGTCACCGAAACACGAGTTTTTTCACGAAACTCGAGGCCAAATTTTTCCAAAAAAAAAAAAAAAAACTCGCCGAAGGTCGAATTTCGCAAAAGTCGAGGCTGCCAAAACTCGGGGGTTCACTGTGATAAACAATATAAATAACATAGAAACCTGATATATACTCTAAAATTAAAAAAATATGTCATTCATGTAGTGATATGGGCGGTGTCGGCGGTGGACGAGAGTTTGTCTGGAGACCGGGCAAAATACTTCGTGAATAATTTCGCTAATATCATCTATATGGCTTATTTATATATCACAGTTCATCTAATATGACATAACAAACAATATAAATAACATAGAAACATGATATATACTCCAGAATGAATAAAATATGTCATTATGTAACAGGTGGAGGCGGCCACAACCGCTCCCTCTTTGTTGTGGTAAACACTGCCATCTAGTGATGGCCTTTTGAAGCCATCTATTGTTATAATTATTATATGTAGTACATTATTATATGTATTATTATATGTATTATTATACATATATTATTATTATTATTATTATTATTGTATTATGCTATTACAGTGGAACCTCGTCTCACGAACGCATCGCATAACGTTAAATCCGCCTAGCGATACATTTTAACGCAAAAATTTTGCCTCGGCTAGCGCTAAAAAAACTCGCTCAACGCGGTTCGTTCGAGACGTGTCAACGTGCGGCCTGAGCCCGCCTCACTTGTTCCGTGGGTGCCAGTGTTTACAAGCCAGCCACCGTGGTCGCTTCCAAGCATACAATTGGAAAATTTCATATTATCACAGCCTTTTTAGTGATTGCACCTGCAAAATAAGTCACCATGGGCCCCAAGAAATCTTCTAGTGCCAACCCTACAGCAAAAAGAATGAGAATTACTATGGATATGAAGAAAGAGATCATTGCTAAGTATGAAAATGGAGTGCGTGTCTCCGAGCTGGCCAGGTTGTACACAAAACCTCAATTAACAATCGCTACTATTGTCGCCAAGAAAACGGCAATCAAGGAAGCTGTTCTTGCCAAAGGTGCAACTTTGTTTTTGAAACAGAGATCGCAAGTGATAGAAGATGTTGAGAGACTGTTATTGGTGTGGATAAACGAAAAACAGATAGCAAGAGATAGCATCTCTCAAGCGATCATATGTGAAAAGGCTAGGAAGTTGCATGACGATTTAATTAGAAAAATTCCTGCAACTAGTGATGATGTGAGTGAATTTAAGGCCAGCAAAGGTTGGTTTGAGAGAGTTAAGAATCGTAGTGGCGTACATAGTGTGATAAGGCATGGTGAGGCTGCCAGTTTGGACCACAAAGCGGCTGAAAAATATGTGCAGGAATTCAAGGAGTACATAGACAGTGAGGGACTGAAACCTGAGCAAGTGTTTAATTGTGACGAAACAGGCCTGTTTTGGAAGAAAATGCCAAACAGGATGTACATTACTCAGGAGGAAAAGGGACTCCCAGGACATAAGCCTATGAAAGACAGGCTTACTCTGTTGATGTGTGCCAATGCTAGTGGTGATTGCAAAGTGAAGCCTTTATTGGTGTATCACTCTGAAACTCCCAGAGTGTTCAGGAAAAACAATGTCCTCAAGGCTAATTTGTGTGTGCTGTGGAGGGCAAACAGTAAAGCATGGGTCACTAGAGACTTTCTGCAGAAATGAGCTTCTTTAAGGTCAAGTTTTGGCCTCCTAATACCACTCCTTTCCTGCAGCCCATGGACCAGCAGGTCATTTCCAACTTCAAGAAACTGTACACAAAAGCTATGTTTGAAAGGTGCTTTGTAGTGACCACAGAAACTCAATTGACTCTAAGAGAGTTTTGGAGAGATCACTTTAGCATCCTCAATTGTGTAAACATTATAGGTAAGGCTTGGGAGGAAGTGACTAAGAGGACCTTGAACTCTGCTTGGAAAAAACTGTGGCCAGAATGTGTAGACAAAAGGGATTTTGAAGGGTTTGAGGCTAACCCTGGGAATCCTATGCCAGTTGAGGAATCCACTGTGGCATTGGGGAAGTCCTTGGGGTTGGAGGTTAGTGGGGAGGATGTGGAAGAGTTGGTGGAGGAGGACAATGAAGAACTAACCACTGATGAGCTGCTAGATCATCTTCAACAGCAAGAGGCCACACATGAGGAAACTGCTTCGGAGGAGGGGATAGAGAAATTGAGGAAGTTGCCTACTTCAAAGATTAAGGAGATGTGTGCAATGTGGCTTAAAGTGCAAACCTTTTTTGATGAAAATCACCCTCACACAGCTATTACAAGCCGTGTTGGCAACCTGTACACTGACAATGTTGTGAAACACTTTAGGAATGTCATAAAAGAACGGGAGGTACAGGCCTCTATGGACAGATATGTTGTGCGACAGAGGTCCAGTGACTCTCAAGCTGGTCCTGGTGGCATTAACCCTTTGAGGGTTTTGGTCGTACTAGTACGTCTTACGCATAGGGGTTTTTGACGTACTAGTACGCATAAATTCTAGCGGCCTCAAATCTAGTGGGAGAAAGCTGGTAGGCCTTCATATGAAAGAATGGGTCTATGTGGTCAGTGTGCACAGTCTAAAAAAAATCCTGCAGCACACAGTGCATAATGAGAAAAAAAAAACTTTGACCATTTTTTTGGAATAAATCAGCGACTTTGCAGTGTATTTTCGTATGGTATTTATTGTTGTATTCTAGTTTTCTTGGTCTCATTTTATAGAATGGAAGACATATTACAGAAATTGAGATGATTTTGACTGGTTTTATAATGAAAGATGCCTTGAAATTGAGCTCAAAGTAGCAGAAATGTTCGATTTTTACCAAACTTCAAAAGTAAACAAATCGTGCCAAGCGTGCAATACACGTCAACTGGTGAGTCTAATATTCTTTCACAAGTGCACCAATAATATTTATACCATTTTTTACACTAATGCAGTAGTCTGCATAACAGTAAATCTTATATTTTTTGTGAGAATAAAAATTCAAAGTGGAAAGCAAAAGAATATAAGAGGGGCCTTGAGACGTGACTAATGACTAGAGGAAATGTCATTTTAGTGCCAGGAATGTCTTTCTTGTTTATTCTGGACCCTATTCGGAAATTGGCATCTTTTGAAATTTGTGTGAAATTGGCAAAATTGCTAAATTCTGACCACTGTACTGGATAGTTGAATTTCATAAATGGGTGGTTTCTTGCACCCATTCGATAGAAAAAATGGAGTTCTAGCGAAATATTCATGTTTTTTGTCGACTAGTACAGTGAAATTGGCCGAAAATGGGGCTCAAAGTGGGCAAAATCGCCGATGCGTAAACATCGCCGAGACCGCTAACTTTGCGAGAGCATAATTCCGTAAGTTTTCTATCAAATTTCAAACTTTTGGTGTCTTTATGATCGGGAAAAGATTCTCTATCTTTTCATAAGAGAAAATAATTTTTTTTTTTTTTTAAATTTGGCCGACCCTGAGAACGAGTTTCGGAGAGGGCCTGTCGACCCTCAAAGGGTTAAAAGAAGAACGGAAGTAACCCCAGGAAAGGAGTTGCCACCTCAAGTCCTAATAGAAGGGGATTCCCCTTCTAAACACTAATACCATCAACACTCTCCCCTCCTCCCATCCCATCAATCATCACCAGATCTTCAATAAAGGTAAGTGTCATGTAACTGTGCATGTCTTCTTCAGTTTGTGTGTATTAAAATTAATATTTCATTTGGTAAAAATTTTTTTTTGTTCATACTTTGGGGTGCCAGGAACGGATTAATTTGATTTCCATTATTTCTTATGGGGAAAACTAATTCGCCTAATGATAATTTTGCCTAACGTAGAGCTCTCAGGAACGGATTAATATCGTTAGGCGAGGGTCCACTGTATTATTATACATATTGTTATTATACATATTATTATTATTATTATCGTTATTATTATATAAATAATTTGTAATTTTTATTCACACAAAAGTATAGGATTTACTGTTATTCCTTATTGCAATAATTGTATAAATATGTCAACCCATTCACGACTGCATATTGGAATGGACAGTGACGTCATTTGTTTACTCTAAAACAGCCAAGCAATGGACCATTTCTCCTAGGTTGAGCTCAATTTCAAGGCACTTTTAGTCACGAAAGCAATCAAAATCATATCTATTTCTGTAATATATCTTCCATTCTATTAAATGAGACCAAAAAAAACAAGAATACAACCATAAAAACCATTTGAAATTACCGCTAAGGGGTGGCTAATAACTGAGAAGCGAACTCCATTATTTATGCTTAGATTTCTTTCATTATTATTATTCTTATTATTATTATTATTATTATTATTATTATTATTATTATTATTATTATTATTATTATTATTATTCTATAGATAATTTGTAATTTTTATTAAAAAAAAATTTACGATTTACTGTGACATCATTTGTTTACTCTGAAACAGCGAAGCAATGGACCATTTCTCCTAGGTTGAGCTCTATTTCAAGGTACTTTTTGTCATGAAAGCAATCAAAATCATATCTATTTCTGTAATATATCTTCCATTCTATCAAATGAGACCAAAAAAATG
>NC_091308.1:48976645-48986645 GCF_038502225.1 Cherax quadricarinatus | reverse complement strand
GCCACACCAACAACGGTGCTACAGCAGCAGCAGCAGCAGCAGCAGCTGACAGTGCTACAGCAGCAGCAGACGATGCTACAGCAGCAGCAGACGGTACTACAGCAGCAGCAGCAGCTGACGGTGGTACAGCAGCAGCAGCAGCTGACAGTGCTACAGCAGCAGCAGCAGCTGACAGTGCTACAGCAGCAGAAGACGATGCTACAGCAGCAGCAGACGGTACTACAGCAGCTGACGGTGGTACAGCAGCAGCAGCAGCTGACAGTGCTACAGCAGCAGCAGACGATGCTACAGCAGCAGCAGACGATGCTACAGCAGCAGCAGCAGCTGACAGTGCAGCAGCAGCAGCAGCTGACGGTGGTACAGCATCAGCAGCAGCTGTACCACCAATAGTAGCGATGGTTGATTGGGGTTTATTATACAACCTGGCCAGCTCGGAGACACGCACTCCACTTTCATACTTATCAATGATCTTTTTCTTCATCTCTATAGTAATTCTCACCCTTATTGCTGTAGGGTTGGCACTAGAAGCTTTCTTGGGGCCCATGGTCACTTATTTTGCAGATAAAATCACCAAAAACACTGTAATAATACGAAATGTTCCGATTGTATGCTTGGATGTTACCGCGGAGGCTGGCTGGTAAACAATGCCACTGGCGGAACATGTGAGCATGGCTCAGGCCGCACACAGACGCGTCTCAGACGAACAGCGTTGAGCGGGTTTTTTAGCGGTATGCGAGGCAAAATCTTGGCGATAAAATGTAGCGGTATGCGGATTTAACGTTATGTAAGGCCAACGGTATGCGGGGGTCCACTGTATTGCATAACAGTAAATCTTCTATTTTTTGGTTTGAATAAAAATTCATTATGTGAATAAAAAATCAAAGTGGAATTCACTTGTGAAGCCTCAAAACATAACTAAAGAATAGAGGAAATGTTAGTTTAGTGCCAGGAATGCCTGCACTGTTTATTCTGGATACTATTTTGAAATTGAAATATTTTCAACTTTGCACTAAATTGCCCAAATTACCATTTTCTGATCACTAATTTGTATTTGAAAGTTGACATGGTGATTTCCTGTGCTCAGTCGATAGAATAGAAGTAATACTAGTGAAATAGCTAAGAATCTGGTCGACTGGAATGAGGTAATTGGCCTAAAATGGGAGTCAAAGTCAGCAAAATTGCCAATGCGTAAATATCGCTGATACATCAAAATTCGCAAGAGCATAATTTCGTAAATTATTCATCAAATTTCGTACTTTTTGTTTTATTACCCTCAAAAAAATATTCTCTACCATTTCATAAGAAAAAAATAACAAAATTTTTTTTTGAATATTCTTGGACCCTGGTGCACACTGAAATTTGGCCTCTGGACCCTGAAAGGGTTAACCCTTTGACTGCTTCGGTCGTATATACACCTACCATCCGACTTACGACCAAGCTTGGTTCCGACCAACCGGTCGTAAGTCAAAATGGACGTAAGTCGAATCTTTGAAAATTGCCGACATACTGGGTAGGGCCTAATGTCAAACTTTTCTTATATAAACTACCTACATAGTACTGTAATGTAATGTACAATCATTATTTCATTCTTTTTACCATAATTTACTTCTATTGTTATATTTTAATTATTTATGTACTGTATATAATGTATACATGGTAGTGAACTGTATTGTAAATTTTACATCGCATACAGTATCATATGTTACTGTTATCTTTATGTGTTGTCGACACAGTGAATGTGAGAATACCACTGGTAGTGTCATCCTGCCAGAATGTAGTATAACCTATACCCTAAGTAAAGAGAAACAACTCTGGAACATGTGTAATACGTAGCTGGCTGGCTGGCTGGGTGGCCTTTGGCTGGGTGGCCTTTGGCCGGGTGAGTGGGTGGCCAGGTGGCCGGGTGAGTGGGTGGCCAGGTGGATGGTTGGCTGACTGAATGTGGCTCTCTCTCTCTCTCTCTCTCTCTCTCACACACACACAGGTACATGTAAGTGAAGTTATCATACATAGTATAAATTACCTAGGATAACCCAAAAAATACAGACAAAGTGCTATACAGTTGATCTGTGCTCCAGTGCCCTAAATTAATAATAATAATATTATTATTATTATTACAATATTACATATGTACTAATATTAATAATAATATTATTAAACTATAATATAATGTGTCCACTCATTACTTACCTTAAAATATCTGTAGTCTTAATGCAGAGTGAGAGGTGAGTAAACAAGATTAAATGAATAAACGAATGAGTGTAGAAGGTTGGCGAGTTATGCAAACAAGCGTTGTTGCTGTTGTTGTTGTTGTTACTAGCCCAGACACGAATGGTTCCTGTTCGCTCTGCCAAGCCGACCAGAAAAACATCTCATATTTGTTAATTTATATGTTATGTAGCATGTTTATTATATAATTTTGAAAAAGAAATCATGGATGGATGAAGCAAAATGTCTATATCAACGTTTTATACACATTTAATGTGCCTCAATGATTATTATTGTGTTATTATCATTATTAATATGGCGTCTTCAAGACCAATTACACTCTTAATGAGTGGCTCTGAGACAGACAAGCAGACAGAAAGACACAGGTAGACAGAAAGACACACAGGCAGACAAAGACACACACAGGTAGACAGAAAGACACACACAGGCAGACAGAGACAGGCACACAGGTAGACAGAAAGACAGACACACTGGTAGACAGAAAGACATGCAGGTAGACAGAAAGATACACACAGGTAGACAGAAAGACACACACAGGTAGACAGAAAGACACACAGGTAGACAGACACACACACACAGGTAGACAGACATACACAGGTAGACAGAAAGACAGACACACTGGTAGACAGAAAGACAGGTAGACAGAAAGACAGACACACTGGTAGACAGAAAGACACACACAGGTAGACAGAAAGACACACAGGTAGACAGAAAGACACACACAGGTAGACAGAAAGACACACACAGGTAGACAGAAAGACACACGGGTAGACACACACACAGGTAGACAGAAAGACACACACAGGTAGACAGAAAGACAGACACACACACACAGGTAGACAGAAAGACAGACACACACACACAGGTAGACAGAAAGACAGACACACAGGTAGACATAGACACAGGTAGACAGAAAGACAGATACACAGGTAGACAGACAGACACACAGAGATACACAAATATACAGGCAGACAGATACAGACAGGTTTATGTGCAACAGTGAAAAATAGAGAGTTTGAGAGTAAGAGCCTTTCTTGCCACAATCTCCAGTGCAAGATTCAGACTTCATCTTAGGGGCCATGGTGAAATTTACTGTCCAGTTAGTACAGTTAATACAGTATGATGCTGCTGATAGGGCAGGGTAACTCAAACTGATGCTGCCTGCATGACTCATTGCCGCCGCGAGTATTGTCAAATATTGTACAGTGGTGTGCATCAGCCGGCCCAGCCCAGCTGCCAGATGCACGGTCGTAAGTCGAGTGGACGTATGTCGAGCAGGTCGTAAGTCGGATGGTAGGTGTACATGTATACGTCTTACGAGCCAATGCTTCCGACGTATTTATACGCGTAAATTCAAGCGGCTTCAAATCAAGTGGGAGAAAGCTAGAAGGCCTACATGAGAGAGAATGGGTCTCAGTGGTGGGTGTGCACCCTATGAAAAAAATCTGGGACTCAGTGGTGCACTGTGGGAATGCCATCTTGGTAGTCCATTTTCACCATGCCTCGCGGTAAGAAGTACAGTGGACCATCGACTAACGCTATTAATCCGTTCCTGAGAGCTCATCGTTAGTCAAAATAATCGTTAGTCAAGTTAATTTTCCCCATAAGAAATAATGGAAATCAAATTAATCCGTGCAAGACACCCAAAAGTATTGAAAAAAAAAATTTTTAACACATGAAATATTAATTTTAATACACACAAACTGAAGAAGACATGCACAGTTACATGACACTTACCTTTGTTGAAGATCTGGTGATGATTGATGGGATGGGAAGAGGGGAGTGTGTTGATGGTCTTAGTGTTTAAAAGGGGAATCCCCTTCCATTAGGACTTGAGGTGGCAAGTTCTTTTTCGGGGTTACTTCCCTTCTTCTTTTAATGCCACTAGGACCAGCTTGAGTCACTGGACCTCTGTTGCACAACATATCTGGCCATAGAGGCCTGTACCTCCCGTTCCTTTATGACATTCCTAACGTGTTTCACAACATTGTCAGTGTCACCATTAAACACTTGTTCAGGTTTCAGTCCCTCACTGTCTATGTACTCCTTGAATTCCTGCACATATTTTTCAGCTGCTTTTTGGTCCAAACTGGCAGCCTCACCATGCCTTATCACACTATGTATGCCACTACGATTCTTAAATCTCTCAAACCAACCTTTGCTGGCCTTAAATTCACTCACATCACCACTAGTTGCTGGCATTTTTCTACTTAAATTGTCATGCAACTTCCTAGCCTTTTCACATATGATCGCTTGAGAGATGCTATCTTCTGCTATCTGTTTTTCGTTTATCCATACCAATAACAGTCTCTCAACATCTTCTATCACTTGCGATCTCAGTTTCGAAAACATAGTTGCACCTTTGGCAAGAACAGCTTCCTTGATTACCGTTTTCTTGGCCACAATAGTAGCGATGGTTGATTGGAGACATGCACTCCACTTTCATACTTAACAATGATCTCTTTCTTCATATCCATAGTAATTCTCACCCTTTTTGCTGTAGGGTTGGCACTAGAAGCTTTCTTGGGGCCCATGGTGACTTATTTTGCAGGTGCAATCACTAAAAGGGCTGTGATAATATGAAATGTTCCGATTGTATGCTTGGAAGCGACCGCAGTGGCTGGCTGGCTTGTAAACACTGGCCAGAAGTGGACGCGTCTCAGACGGAAGGAATAGTGTTGGTCGAGTTTTTTAGCGCTAAGTGAGGCAAAATTTTTGCTATAAAATGTATCGCTAGTCAGATTTACCGTTAATCGATGCCATCGCTGGTCGAGGGTCCACTGTACCTCACTCCTCGGCGGATTGGAGGTATACTGTTCCCAAATGATAGTTCTAACAGCGATGGAAGTGCCAGTGAAAGTGAATTTCATGGTTTTAGAGAGGGTGTGACCGAAAGCATTGCCCAGGATAACGTAATTAGTGATGAAAACCCAGATGGCCTGCAACCGTCCACCTCTGGTGCTGGCACGTCTCATTCACGTTCACCTGTACCAGGATGAAAAAGGAAACTATTTTCCCATTTACAGGACTCATATCTGAGCAGTGAAAGTGATAATGATAGTGGTTTCAAAGTTATTGAAAGCAGCTCGAGTAGCGACAGTGAAAGGGAATATTCGCCAGTGAAACAGCAGTATGTACGACGCAGCATGCATCGTGCATGCGTCTTATGCCCTTCCAAGGCAAAGGAGTAAATCTGGGAGTACATCCAGTGGCCCTACACCATGACCTGACAGTGAAGATGACGATACTGTTACATTGAGATGTGTAATGTGCGTGGGGAAGGTGATGGTGGTGGTGATGTTGGCGGTGGCATGAGTCATGTAACACCAGCGGCGGGCCACACTACTACCGACAATGCTGACTCTGCACAAGTACAACCAGCCTCACCCAACCCCACACTCCCACAACCACAACCTGCATAACCACAACCACATTTCAATATCCAGAACCCACCAGCAGACCACATCTGGGATTGGCAGCAAGGTGACTTTTTTATTCCCAATCCCCACAACTTTGATGAAACACAAAGTGGAATACGGCCATCGTGTACACTTGGGAACAATGCCACTGAACTAGAATGCTTTCAGTTATTCTTTGATGAACCCCTGATGGAAATTATTGTCAGGGAAAGCAACACATACTATGAGTACATCATGGCAAATACAATTCTTTCACCAAGGTCACGGCTACACCAGTGGAAGGACACAACTGTGGCAGAGATGTACCTGTTCTTTGCCACAATAATGCTTATGCCACATGTGTATAAGCACACTGTCACCACATACTGGTCAACGGAACGCCTGATTTCAACCCCAGGTTTTAGTGATATTATTGGAGTCAATCGTTTTTTGATACTGTTACGTATGTTACACTTTTCAGACAAAACAAGGCGACAGGTTATATAAGATCAGAAATGTGTTTATGTACCTGAAACAAAAGTGTTGTATTTTTATCCCTTCAGGAAGCTTGTTATTGACGAGTCTTTGATTTTGTTCAAAGGAAGACTCTCATTCAAGCAGTACATACCAAGCAAGAGGAAACACTTTGGTATAAAGTTGTTTGTGCTTTGTGATTGCTACAGTGGTCTTGTATTGGATATTATTGTGTACACTGGAAGTTATACATTGCAAAATACCAGGAAGTTATTGGGCATCTCTGGTGATGTGGTTAGAACAATGATAGAACCATACCTTGGTAAGGGGCATATATTATATACTGATAACTGGTACACATGCCCCTCGCTCAGTAATTTTTTTGTGAGTGAACATGACAGATGTGTGTGGCACAGTGCATACAAATCGTAAACATATGCCCAGGTTTGACGCTGGCACTCATAGAGGTGAGGTGCAGGCATTTGCTGCCAATGACATCATGGCATTTCAGTGGCATGACAAATGAGATGTCACACTGTTGTCATCAGTTCACCCTAACGAAATGACAAACACTGGCAGGCAGAATAGAGAGAGCAATGAACCCATTCTAAAACCTGCAGCTGTGATTGATTACACCTTAAATATGCGCTCAGTGGACAAATGTGACATGCCGAATGGGTTTGCTGATTGTGTTCACAAGAATTATAAGTGGTACATAAAACTCTTTTTCCATCTTCTGGACATTTCCATGTTCAATGCTTATAATATGTATAAGATGAGGACCAGAAACAAACCACCATATGGCAAATTTTGTTTGTCATCAGACAAATAGTATTCAAGTACCAAGGAGCAACACCTGCAACAGAAAACCGCCCACTAAATTATCAACAACTACATTCTCGTCTGAAGCATGGCGATCACTTCCTAGTAAAACTGCCTGCTACTGCTTTCAAGAAAAAGGCTCAGAAGAGGTGTTACGTCTGTGCACATACAAAAAACGCCCACAACAACGCAGAGACACTCGTTTTACATGTGAGAAGTGTAAAACACCACTGTGCATGACACCATGTTTCAAATAGTTCCACAGGCTGCAGAACTTCTAGAAACATTTCCTGTGACTGTATATATGTATATAAAATATAGAAAAATAGTAATAAACAACATTTCATATCGTTTGTTTGTGTAAATATTTTCTGGGTTATCCTAGGTTCTCTACACGTATGTTGTTATGTATGATAATCTATGTAACTGTATTTGTGTATACCTGAATAAACTTACTTACATACATACGAAAGGAATAATTTTCTACAGTTACCCCCAGTAACACATTTACTCTTATGTTAGATTAGAGAAAATGTTATTCTTGCCGTCACTTGTACAAGTTATGTGGCTCCCACATCTTATATTTATGTTTATTTATTCTATTGTGGGGTGTATTTATCATCTTTTTATGTTATGTATCGTGTTTATTATATAATTTTGAAAAAAATATCATGGATGGATTAATGAAAATGTGTATATTACCGTAATATACGACATTTAATGAGACTCGGTATTGTTATTATCACCACTTGTGCAAGTCGTCTGCTACGACATCTCACATTTGTTTATTTATTCTACTGTGGGGTGTATTTATCTTATTTATATGTTATGCATCGTGTTTATTATATAATTTTGAAAAAAATATCATGGATGGATTAATGAAAATGTGTATATTACCGTAATATACGACATTTAATGAGACTCAGTATTGTTATTATCACCACTTGTGCAAGTCGTCTGCTCACATCTCACATTTGTTTATTTATTCTACTGTGGGGTGTATTTATCTTATTTATATGTTATGCATCGTGTTTATTATATAATTTTGAAAAAAATATCATGGATGGATTAATGAAAATGTGTATATTACCGTAATATACGACATTTAAATGACTCGATGTATGTAAGTTTATTTAGGTACAGGTATACATAAGTATAATTATCAGAGTATATATAAAATATGAAATAACTTTTAAAAACATTTGAAATTTTGGAGTTTCCAGACAAAATGGAGAGACTTAGTGCTTACTGAGCTCATGGAGAATGTAAACAAACAGGGTGGGGCACGGTGACCGGTGACCGTATTAGAAAGTCAGGTGGGGGGAGCCGTATAGTGAGTTTTGGTCATAATTTGAAATGTCCGTATTAGCGGAACGCCGTAAAGCGGGGCCCTCCTGTAGTGGACCCTCGACCAATGATGGCATTGTCTAACGTTAAATCTGACTAGCGATACATTTTAACGCAAAAATTTTGCCTCGACTAGCACTAAAAACCTCGACCAACACAATTCGTTCTGTCTGAGACGCATCCACTTCTGGCCAGTGTTTACAAGCCAGCCAGCCACCGTGGTCGCTTCCAAGCATACAATCAGAACATTTCATATTATCACAGCCTTTTTAGTGATTGCACCTGCAAAATAAGTCACCATGGGCCCCAAGAAAGCTTTTAGTGCCAACCCTACAGCAAAAAGGGTGAGAATTACTATGGATATGAAGAAAGAGATCATTGCTAAGTATGAAAGTGGAGTGCGTGTCTCCGAGCTGGCCAGGTTGTACACAAAACCCCGATCAACCATCGCTACTATCGTGGCCAAGAAAACGGCAATCAAGGAAGCTGTTCTTGCCAAAGGTGCAACTATGTTTTCAAAACTGAGATCGCAAGTGATAGAAGATGTTGAGAGACTGTTATTGGTGTGGATAAACGAAAAACAGATAGCAGGAGATAGCATCTCTCAAGCGATCATATGTGAAAAGGCTAGGAAGTTGCATGAGGATTTAATTAGAAAAATGCCAGCAACTAGTGGTGATGTGAGTGAATTTAAGGCCAGCAAAGGTTGGTTTGAGAGATTTAAGAATCGTAGTGGCATACATAGTGTGATAAGGCATGGTGAGGCTGCCAGTTTGGACCAAAAAGCAGCTGAAAAATATGTGCGGGAATTCAAGGAGTACATAGACAGTGAAGAATTGAAACCTGAGCAAGTGTTTAATTGTGACACTGACAATGTTGTGAAACACTTTAGGAATGTCATAAAGGAACGGGAGGTACAGGCCTCTATGGACAGATATGTTGTGCGACAGAGGTCCAGTGACACTCAAGCTGGCCCTAGTGGCATTAAAAGAAGAAGGGAAGTAACCCCGGAAAAGGACTTGACAACTCAAGTCATAATGGAAGGGGATTCCCCTTCTAAACACTAACACCATCCACAGTCTCCCCTCCTCCCATCCCATCAATCATCACCAGATCTTCAATAAAGGTAAGTGTCATGTAATTGTACATGTCTTCTTCAGTTTGTGTGTATTAAAATTAATATTTCATATGGTAAAATTTTTTTTTTTCAATACTTTTGGGTGTCTTGCACAGATTAACCCTTTCAGGGTCCGTCCCGTAGATCTACGGCTTTACGTTCAGGGTCCAAACCGTAGATCTACGCCATGAGCTCAGCTCACTCTGATAAACTGTGAGTGGTACATTTGGGCCTAGATATGAGAGAATACATCTATGTGGTATGTGTGCACCACATAAAACAGATCCTGCAGCACACTGTGTATAATGAGAGAAAAAAAATGAAATCATGATTTTTCGATTAAAACAGCAACTTTGCAGTGTTTTTTCGTATGTTTTTTATAGTTGTATTTGCGATTTCTTGGTCTCATTTGATAGAATGGAAGACATATTACAGAAATAGAGATGATTTTGATTGGTTTTAGCACTGGAAATGGCTTGAAACTGAGCTCAAAGTAGCAGAAATGTTAAATTTTTGCCGATATTCAAGAGTAAACAAACGACCTCACATGTCTAATACACGACAGCTGGTGGGTCTAATATACATTCACAAATATGGTGATGATATTTATACA